>NW_010322536.1:54878-86800 GCF_000700745.2 Antrostomus carolinensis
AAAACAGTTTTCACTGCAAGATTTTGGCTTGTAAGTATTTCGACCACAGACATGGCATAAACATATTAAATAACAATAATGGCTCTAAATTGGAAGAGGGGAGGTTTAGATGAGATATGAGGAAGAAATTCTTTGGTGGGAGGGTGGTGAGACACTGGAACAGGTTGCCCAGGGAGGTTGTGGATGCCCCCTCCCTGGAAGTTTTTAAGACCGGGGTGGATGAGGCTTTGAGTAACCTGATCTAGTGTAAGGTGTCCCTGCTCATGGCAGGGGGGGTGGAACTAGATGATCTTTAAGGTCCCTTCCAACCCAAACCATTCTATGATTCTATGATTCTACGAAACCACAATCCCAGGAGAGCCAGAGCCCGAGCGAAAGCCAGAGAGCCAGAGAGGAAGAGCCCCTCATGGATCTCCTGCCCATGGGGGACAGGAGATGGAACAGCCCCTTGGCAGAGCCAAATGCCAATTTACCTTATTATTTTAAATATTCCTCACCCCCTTAAATCTTGCACTTGCAGACTAACAAAACACAAAGTCCTTCACTTCCAGTGACAAAAATGCAAACACTGGGATGTTCTCAGTGTCTCTCTCATAACAAGTCCCAGGCTGAAAAGCAAAACACAGCACTATTCCAGCTACTGAAAAAGAAACCAGCTCTGTCCCAGCTAAAAACCAGGACAGGCCGTTTCCTCATTCACAGCAGCTGAGGACGCAGCCCTAGAACATAAATTCTTCCTCCCATCAGCGGGCTCCGTGTTGTGTTTGCAATCTGCCCAAGTCATCTCGGGGATTAGAGAAAACAAAGCGTGATCAATAATGGCCCAGAGCCCCTCTGCGGCGGCTGGGGAGCTGCGCTGTCTGATGCCACCGGCGCCAGGAGCCAAGCTGCAGACACGGCTTGGGGATCTCTGTACTTACATTCAGCCAATCTTTTAGCTCCTTCTGGCACCAAGTCCCCCTGAAATCACTGGTGGTTTTGTTGTTGGATTTGACCCCGTATATTTGTAGAAAAAAGAACATGAAACAGAAATTGGTCCTATGCTACCTTTTAACGTCTATTTTTCAACAAGCCTATTTTCCACTCCTTAACTCAGCACCCTTTCCCTTAATCTGGGAAAAACAGATACATTTTTTGCAAATTAAAACTAAATGTCGAGTCACTGTGATGGGGAGAGTGAAAAACCTGGAGAAGCTGCAGATGGACAGCACCTCACGCATCCCTCTGATAAACAGCACCTCATTTCTGCTGCAGGACAGCAGCAAAACAACGTTCACTGTTACAGGACTAAATACCTTCGAAATTTCCAGCTGAAGCCACGTGATTTTCCCCTCTACAGAGAGGAGAGGGCATTTCTCCATGCAGCTACTCAACCCACTCATTCAGCCCACTCTAAATGCAAACCACATAGACCTCCACGACCTCCCGACAGAGCCCGTGTCCTTATCTACTTCAAAGGATTAGCAGCTAAACTGCAAAATTTCCTTCTGTACTTCAGTTTATGTTTGATATTAATCAGGCTCTGAAGATTCTCGGTTTGCCTTTTTCCTTCCACAAAGAGCAAATGTAATTTTCAGAATCATTTGTCCTGGAGACACTGTATGAAGGATTTGCCTGCAGCAAGCAAGGCTGAAACAGGGTATTTTCCATTTTTTGTATTTAAGAAAAAAATGTGTTTTTCTTATTTCAAGTTTTGCCCTTTATTTTGGCTGCCAAGATGCAGCACTCATCACGAAATGACATAAAGATCAATAAAGTACTAAATGGTTGGAAATGAAAATGATGGAGTTGACCTTTAAAGGAAAAAATAGATATTGAATTGTGTTTTCAGCAAACAATTATTCTAGTGATTAAACCACAAAGCCCTGAGCATTGATTTTTTTTTAGTTGCTTAGAAATAAAATCTGATTAACTGAGACTCATTTTCATGCAAATACTTGGGAACATGAGCAGATTGAGCACTGTCCAGTGTCAGTTGCAAAAGAAAAATGCACTTGCTTCTGTTTGCTAACAGAAAAAGTCTGATCCCACCTTCCTCTTGCATCAAGAACTGAACATCGATTCCCACTGTGATTCGATGCTCTTGTGATGAAACACCACATGGGGACTGAAGGTTCCTGAAGCTGGTTCGATAGCCTTGCAATTAACTTCTTGTATAACCACAAGGAAGTAGATTAATCTCTGTTCTTCCATTTCCCATCCTTACCATGGGAATATTAAGGGTATAATACATAATATTTTGCCTGTCTTTTCTGTTTCTCTTGTGAGTTGCTTGTGTCAGACCCTCTTCCTAGATAGCTCCTACTGTAACATCTCCACCTGGATGTGATGTCCTAGAAGCTCGTACAGTACGGATATTAAATCACAGTAAAATGGTCTTAGTTAGAAACAAATGCTCTTTAGGAAACCATTATTTTAAGTATCAAAGCATCTGTGTGCTAAGGAAAAACAAATATATTCTCCTTTCCCTCCCCTCATTAGCATCCACTCAGAGTGTATCACCTGTTCTTGAAGACAGGACATGCAGAGAAGTCTTTAACGAACGTTTGCAGAGAGAAGCAAATTGTCAAATAAATATAGAACAAAAGAGGGAAGAACTCTGCTGCTCAGAAAGCTGCTCCCAGCATGTATTTGTGACAGACCTGTCACCATTGAACCTGACCTTATACTCCTGCTCCAGGCAGGAACATGAAACGTGAGACAACAGACCAAACTCAGCCTTACCCTACGTGGTGAAACTCCATTAGTTTCAGAAGAGTTGCACCATTTCTACCAGAGAATGTGCCCTGCCCAGGTATGCTGTCACATTTGCTGCCAGGAGAAGCCTAGCTCCAGGGAGGAGGTGACATGCAACTGCTACTCATCAACCTGTGCCTGCCTGGACTTCATACCTGATGCTAATGAAAGGTCCATGAAAAGATATTTAATTTAATTTCATTTACATTTAATTATTTAATTTCATTCACATAGTGCCTTACCAACTGTCTGCTAAGGACAACATGAACTTGACCAAAGTCTCAAATGCATTATTAATATTAATATACACTTATACAATATTAAGCTCAAAACGTTCAATATCTATCTGTTGTGGTTTAACCCCAGCTGGCAACTAAGCACCACGCAGCCACTTGCTCCCTCCATTTATCTTCAAAGAGAAAAAAAAGTAAAATTCATGGGTTGAGATAAAAACAGTTTAGTAGGACAGAAAAGGAAGAAAATAATAATAATAAATAATAATTATAAAATAATATACAAACAAGTGACACAATTGCTCACCACCTACTGAACAATGCCCAGGTAGCTCCCAAACCGCGGCACCCACTGGCCAACTCCCCCCAGTTTACATACTGGTCATGATGTAATATGGTCTGGAATATCCCTTTGGCCAGTCTCAGTCAGCTGTCCCAGCTGTGTCCCCTCCCAGCTTCTTGTGCACCTCCAGCCTACCCACTGGCAGGGCAGTACGAGAAGCTAAAAAGTCCTTGTCTTCGTACAAACACTGCTTAGCAACAACTAAAACATCAGTGAGTTATCAACGTTATTCTCATCCTAAACCCAAAACACGGCACTATACCAGCTGCTAGGAAGACAATTAACTTCATTTTAGCTGAAACCAGGACACCATCTCCACTTAGGGCAAAATTCACAACTGTGAAGGCTGAAAATCCGTGGAGCAAAGCATCCTTATCAAGCTGGGGAAGAGGAGAAGAAAAATTAAAGTTTCATTAGGCAGGTGAAGAAAGTGAATGGGTTTTCCCAAAATCCCTCCCAACTACTTGTAATGTTCACAGAAGACCTTTGGGAATGGGCCCTAGGGAATCACAAAGAGAGGAAAGAGAATGAGCAAAGGGCAAAGCAAAATAGTGGGGAGAGAACATGGAAACGGAAGGATCTTACTAGTAGTACAGTGATTTTTCCAGTGTGCTTACACTTCCCAGTGATTTATTCCTGGTGTCTACAAATGGGCTCTGTCACTGGCAGATTTTATCCCCTGAAAAACAGAAAAAGTCCAGAAATTATGGCACTATTCAGAGGGCAGGTCACTGAGAAGGTTGCAGGAGAGCCAGTTAGAAAGAGACTGCTGATTAGACTCTGAGCTCCAGGAAAGCAATGGCACAAAAATACTTCATTCCTGGAAGTGAGGCAGCCAGGGAGGTAATGACACACAGCATCACGCCAAGGCAGCGTGAGTGATGCCTTCTACTCACTCTAACGCGTTTTGAATGAACACTGCTACCCTAAATTTACAGCATACGAAGTGGAGGAGGGAGAAGTCCTCTGCGTACATCCCATGAAGTCATGTAAGACCAGGCTAAACTAGAAACCACACGACAAGATCTGATGCATCTGAAAATGTTACTACAGCACTGACTAAAATGAAATATAATCCAGAAAAGTAATTCTCATTGTACCCAGCTGCCATCCATCCACAGGAGCTGGGGTGATGGATCCATTCACAAGCAGAAATCAGACCCTCCAGTGGGAACGTGCTGCACTCCCAGCAGCTGGCAAGCTGCACCTGGAGTCTCATAGCTGTCTTAAAATCATTTCCCAAGGAAGGGGCTCAGATTAAGGAAGATTTCTAGGTGATTTTGGAGTTGAATGGTCACCTCCTGGGAGAAGGCTTTGCCCATCATCATGTCCTGTATGCCCCACTGCGGCAGCCTGAATGCCAGAGGAGCGGAGTGCCAAGGATAGCATGAAGGTCTGCACTACAAGTCACATTTTTTTGGACATGGTGACATCTTGTAGCTCTTTTCTGACTGGAGACTGCTGCCTCTGGGGATGCCATGCTCTTTGGTCCTTTGTCACAACATGGACTCCACACGAACATGGGCTCAGCCCATGTCAGTAGTTTGGTGTCAGATCAGGTGCTGTGCAGCCTCCCCGGTCAGAAACATCTGTCTTCTGACTCCAGAGCTTGGAAATTCTGCAAGGAGAAAGGCAGCTCCTAGGACAGCAGAGAGCTGACTTGCTTGGAGAGCCAGTGCTTGGCAGCAGTGAGATACATTTATAAAGTGCCACTGCATTAAAACAGAAATCGCATCGGCTGCTCCAACAGGCCAAGGCACAGAACAGTATCATGGGGGGATGGTGAGAGCTGGCTGAGCTTTCATTAGAACCAACGTTAGTGTCCTTATTCAGGCCAAAAATGCTTGAATCATTCATGTCACATCACCACCTCCCCTTTAGACACTGTCTTTGGGCAGGAAGAGAGTTGCAGACATCCCACTCTTGAGGAGCCATCCTGGGCACACCACGGTGTGCTTGGAGTGATGCACATCCAGCCGGTCCACCCTGCCAGACCTCTGACAGCCACTGGATGGACAGTCCCACCTGGGCATCAAATACACACTTATACCAGTATAAGCTGAATAGAAACCACTGCATCATTTGAACAGCAGTGATTTATTCCCATCTCACACTGGAGGAAACGGCTGAGCCAGGGACAACTTAACCGAGTCCCTCCTGGCTCAGCGCTTCACCTCTGTGGGCCATTCCCTCCTGATGATTTCATTACAGGAAGCTGGAGACTTACAACTGGGTGACAGGTGAACATCTCTGTAGGAACACAAGAGAGAAAGCACTTTCTTCTCTATTGCTGTCACAAAGTCACACTGAAGCTTCTGCCGAGCTCTTGGGGACAGTTTCATAGTACAGAATCACAGAATGGTTCAGGTTGGAAAGGACCTTAAAGCTCATCCAGTTCCAACCCCTCTGCCATCAGCAGGGACACCTTCCACTAGACCAGGTTGCTCAAAGCCTCATCCAACCTGGCCTTAAACACTTCCAGGGAGGAGCAGCCACAGCTTCTCTGGGCAGCCTGGGACACTGTCTCACCACCCTCATAGTGAAGAATTTCTTCCTAATATCTAATCTGAACCTCCCCTCTTCCAGTTTAAAGCCATCACCCCTTGTTCTGTCACTCCCTGCCTTTGTAAAAAGTCCCTCCCCAGCATTCCTGGAGCCCCTTCAGGTACTGGGAGGCCGCTAGAAGGTCTCCCTGGAGCCTTCTCTTCTCCAGGCTGAACAGCCCCAACTCCCTCAGCCTGTCCTCATAGGAGAGCTGCTCCAGCCCTTGCATCATCCTTGTGGCCTCCTCTGGACTCGCTCCAGTAGGTCCATGTCCTTCTTATGTTGGGAGCCCCAGAACTGAACACAGCACTGTAGGTGGGTCTCACCAGGGTGGAGTACAAGGGCTGAGAAGTCTGTTCTCAGCCTTCTTCCTCCAGCAGCTTGCCTGTGTTAACAGATAACAGCTCTGCCTAAGATTTGGCCAGTGCCAAGTTCTGCACGCATCGCTTCCCACTGGCCCACCCTCCACCCACATCACCCTGCTCAATCCTACCTTGGGTATCCAGGTCTGCAAGACAGACAGGGAAACCCATGGATGCCATGGAGATGTGACTAACTCAGACCCACCAGCCAGACAGGGCTGGGATGGAGGCAGGAGCAAAGTCCTCTATCCCATTTTGTCTTCGTGAGCCTCAGAAATGGCATTACTACCATGGGGCAGCGTTCTTCTCACCACAGCCAGATGAGCGGCAACGCTTTCAATTTTGCCATCTTGAAACCAGCAGCCCAGGACATCTCGTGTTCGAACAGGCTGAAGTGGTTGTAAGCAGGAGCTGCTGAAGCTGCCCGAGGATTTCAGCAATGGCATGCCAGCAGAAGTGCTCTTCAGTGCTCTGCTCCAGCTCCCTCCTCTGCACTCAGGGGAGCTGGAGCTGTCACGGGCAGCGCAGGCAGGGACAGGGGCTTACGGCAGGCACCGTGCTGCTGTCTGTCTGCAGATCAGTGTTAATGCTCTGGCAGCTCTCACGCCTTGTCAGTCCTGCCACCAATTACTCGTGCAGTGAACAAGCTTGGGTTGGGATAATTGAAAGCAGTGCCCACTGATTTATTCCACTTCAAACATATTACATGCCATCTCCTGGGTCTTAAGCGTGGTTTACAAAAGAGAGGAACTCAGAGCATGGAGAGGAGTGAAAAAGAAGCAGTTTTCTCTGTTTTAAGAGGTTGGAGGGAGGTGAATCTCTAACTCCTGATATACCCTAACGTACAGGATCATAGACTCGTGCTCAGCACAGGAACATCTGCCTGTCCCCAAAGCTTAGTACATGTCTCTGTCCCAGACAACTTACCAGACCCTTAAGACATTTGTAAAGCACCTCCCTGTTGGTCATTTCCCAACATCTTTCTCTCTGAGTTGCATCCACCTTCCCTAACAGGTAATGAAAAGCCACATCCAGGAGATGTTCACAACAGACATGCTCAGACTGTTTCAGTGCTAGGATGCAAAAGCAGAAAATATCTCAAAAGGAAAAACAAAACCCTCTTGGCTCATTCAGCTACAGCAAAGGCTGAACGAGAGCAGCAGCTTGCACACTAGGATGTGCTCTGTAAGCACATCCTAGTGTGCAAGCACCAGGACAGGAAGAAGAACTACACAGAAGAGGTAGTGAAATAACCACATTGCTCCAGGGACAAAGGGACCATCAACAGTTGAGATTGGAAAGCCAAAGGGTTCTCATTATCAGAGCAGCAAAGCTCTTTTCATAGCATTGGTCAAACCTCAAAGTAGCTCTGAGCTGGAGCTTGTTGGTGGAGGAGGGTGGTATGATACTCCTGCCCATCACAAAGAAGCAATGTGTTCCCCAGCATCTCAAGTCAACGTGCTAGAACCTCTCCCTCCTACTTCTATGCATCAAAGCTTCTCAAAATTGCCTTTTGCCACCCCACGGAGAGAAACCCAGGTTGGGCTGTCCTTGTTGTTGGATGGGACAGGACAACAAGAAGGGATGTAGCTGAAACAGGGGATCAGGAACCACTACATCTATCAACACGATGGAAATCACAGTGAGCAGGGGAACTCACAAGTATTACACTGCTTTGTTGCAAAACAGCAGTTATGGGCTTCCTATCACAGAATCACAGAATGGTGGGGTTGGAAGGGACCTCAGGAGATCATCCAGTCCAACCACCCCACCAAGGCAGGCTCCCTACACCAGGTTGCACAGGAAAGTGTCCAGGTGGGTTCTGAACATCTCCAGAGATGGAGACTCCACACCCTCTCTGGGCAGCCTATTCCAGTCATACCAAGACTTTCCAGGCCTTAGATAAGACACCCTTAGAAACCCATGAAACTCTCCCATCACCACCAATGGGAGTCAAACCCAGCCTTGATCAAGCAAAATCCCTGCAATATGCCAGTGAAGGGGGCTTGAGGATCATCTCCCCGACTACGATAACTGGGACAAAGCAGGAAACCTAGCACCAACTGGAACGGTCGCTCTGGATGGCTTTTGCATTGTGAGAGTGATGAAGGGAAGATGCTGTCCAGAGGGGATCAGGGTACCAGGAGCCCTGCCAAGTGCCCTGGGAAAGTTACTTCATGTCTCTGAGTCTCAGTTCCCCAGATGCAGAAGAGTTAATGAGATCAGCCTTTGAGAAGCACCTTGCACAAGACCTGTTCTGCAGAGGGAGCTGGACACTATTATTTGTAGATCCCCCCCTGGAGCTGCACAATGAAGATAATTATTCAGCTCTTCTATTTCTAAAGAAGCCAGTGCTTTGCAAGCATTGGGAAATGATAATGTGTTGTTTGCCATAAATGCAGTAATTATATCTCAAACTCTTCATTAACATGGAAATGACAAATAACATATTAGAATCAAGCATCTACAATTAGGCTAAAAAGCCACGGCAATTTGTTATTCTTTGCAAGAAATCATTTTTTCACATCATTTACTGTGAATGTGGCCTCATTATGTAACAATATTTAGCTCTTCCACTACTTTGCAGCTTTGCAGCTTTATTAATTGCCCTCCCAACAGTTCTCTAATATAAGCAAGCAGCGTTATCTTCATCTGTTGACTGGGAATCCAAACCTGAAAGCATCGATAGGATGTATTTACAGCCAAACAGAGGCACTAAGACCCAAAGCCAGTGAAGAAAGCAGGGGCAAAATGTGCACATATCTTCAGCACAGATATAATTCTGTTCCAGCTGAGAAGAGGAATCTGCATTTCATCGCAAAAAGGTTCAGACCAGCGCTGAGTTCTTCTGCCAATCTCACCCAAAGTCCTATTTTACTGTCATAACAAAAATTATCTAGATGACACTTCTCATTCAGTTAATAGCAAAGCTTCTTATTGCAAGTTGGGCCATGAGGCAATGAGCATTCAAAGCCAGTGGGTATTTCTCAGTAATAATGACTCAGACACCTGATGGCAATCAAACCAAAATGGTTTCACTGAATCTACTTACTGAGGATAAAGAGAGTTTGACAGATGAAAACTCTCCGAGGTGGCAGAGTGTGAAAGTCTGACACTGGGTTAGCCAAATGAAGGAGCCACAAATATATTTGGTAGACAAAAGATGGAGAAGGCAGCTCCCTTTTTAGCTTGAATGGGGGGAAATGGCTGATCTCAAACACTTTAACAATGAAGAGCCTCTGAAGGGAATTGCTTTGAAGGAGAGGAGCAATTTTGGTTACTGGTGAGATTGGCAACTTCAAAGTATGCACCATGGTAGGACATGGCTTATTTTGTTCTGCATGAGGCCAAATTCAATGCCTGGACAAGCAGACCTGGTTCCACGAGGCTGAAAGTGTAAAATCATACTGGCAGGACTCAGAACTGCACAGCAAACTGGTACAGTGCCTGGTCATCACCCAGACCCTGCAACTCCTAGTTCCCCCTCAGATTTCTTCTGTGCCCCAGAGAAGCGCCCTGGCTTGAGAGAATAAACTCCAAACCAAGCACCAGCCCTACTTCCACGTCCCTCTGGCCTGGTACCTTCAATCTATGTTCTCATATATTAAGTTTAATTGCTGTGGAGCGGCTGTTCCTAGGGCTGCAGAGACGCAAAACCTCTCTTTTCTCTGCAGCACCTATTAACAGCGATGGCTGAGGCTTTGCAGACAAATGAATATCCCAAAATCTTGCTGAAGTTTGCTGCCACCCACTGAACCTTGTAAAATCATCATCACCTCCCAGACAGCTCTGCACAGGCCTGCACATGAAAGGGTTAATTCATCCTCAGATTGCCCGTTATCTGCATTTTCCATTTATTTCACATACGGCACAGAGCACTGTTCCCATTACATTAATGTCTGCGTGACTTCAGCCTCCATATGGGGCTTGCTGCTGCCCCCAGCACCTGCACCCAGTGCTGGGGCATTCTCCATCCCAATCCTTCCACTCAGAAATGAATGGACCTGGTGTTTCTCCAAGCAGATTAAGATAATCAGGAACAATTTACTCACACTGAAAAGGCATTACCCTGATTGGAACTGGTCAGAGACCACTCTCTGATTAGAACAATGATATGATGTGGCTCTAAGAGACATTTTGGAATATGAATATCCCTGAAGGAACTCCTCATTTTGCTGCCATCATCTGTTCAAATAATGAAGAAATGACTCGCTGTGTCAGAAGCTTCACAAAATTATCTGGAGAAAGCTTCAGAGCTTAATCTGCTTTCAAAGTAGCGGCAAATGTTTATTACCTAAATGCTGATGGCTACTCTATCCTGCTCAGCTTCCAAAGCCCACAACGTGGGCCAGAAAGTTTTCTGTTGACTTGACAAGTGTTGTATCATGTCCTCTAGGTAGACAAACTGTGCAGAGACAGACATACAGACAAAGAAGGCACTGACAAGCCCCAAGGAAGGAATAAAGAGAGGACACTTCCTAAACTCATTTTTGTAGTGGCCTGACTGCACTCTGGATTTAGAGGGTAGCAGGTACACTGAAGAACTGAATTCACAGGTACAGGCTTTCCAACCGTATGCAATGTGATTTCTTCTTGATGACCACCTCCCCAACATGACTCAACCCTAACATGTCAGCAGGAGTCATTCACCCTATGCTGACCAACTGCTCCATGCCCACCACATGAGTCACGGAACAGGGTCAGAGCTCAACGGGAGCCTCCCTCAAGTCCCATGTCCAGTTGTGGGGCAGCAAGTCCTCCTGAGACCTGCAGGTTCTTCTCAAGTGACGTGATGTGTCAGGCTATGTGATCCATCACACAGAGACTCACTTGCACCCCAATCAAATGGGAAGATGGAAGATCTTAGTCTGAACTCACCACGAGCAACTCTCATCTCCAATCTGGATGGTCTGTAGGACGCAGCATCACCCACAAGGTAAGAGAATGCAACAAAGGTCAAAAAAGACACGAAGCAGCAGCAGGAGGAGGCACTATGAAATATTTAGAAACCTTTGCCAGGGTTTTATATCTCCCGGCGTGCAGATAAATCTCCACGTTACATGCTAAAAGTAATCAGCCTGCAGAAAGACACGGGCATTTCATCAGACTGCAAGCAGAGGGCTCATCTCTTATCTTCCAACGGGTCTCGCAAAATCCTGCAAATAAGTCAGTGAGCAAGTTCTAATCTCAAAGGCAATGTTAATAACCTTCCCTGAGAAAGCAATTGTTATCCAACAGCATATTTCAGAAACACACAAAGCCAAGAAAAGGTTGGGAATCAGAAGTTTCTTTGACTGTTTGAAAAGCATCACGCACAGTTTATCAGTCAGGAGAGTGCTGTGCATGAATAAGCTGCATTTTTTTTTTAAGTTTATAGCTGTGAAGATTCTGCACAGGGAATCCCCTGGGGAAAAGCTGCCTCTTCCACAGCACAAATAAAGCCTCTAAGGGCTGCTGAAAGTCTGGAATTCTTTGCAGGCACAGAAAACAGTGAAACTGCAGAGTACTTCCAAAATTTTGCCCTAAACATGAAAAATAAATTACTGGTCTTATCCTATAATGCTGTGAATTGGTTGATAGATTTAGGTAATTACTGATCACGCCCAGTTAGGAGTCTGATCGACAGACCAATGAACTGTTCACTCAAACCAGTTCATCACAATATCTTGATTTGTAAATCTGTCCCTTGACTGAGAAATGCTATTTGTCCACATTTACATGAACTCGAGGGGATAGAGGAGCTGAAGTTTCACTTTCAAAGTCCATTTCTAAGAGATAACAAACTGATCTAGCAAAGCCAAAGGAGCAACAAACCAGACATTTCTATATGTGGGACCCATAACTCAGGCAGCTTTGGGAATCCACAGCTGATTTATGCATACAAGAAAATTTCCATGCTGGTATCTGTGAACAGCAAACAAGATTCTGTGAAACACAGTAAAGCAAATCTATGTCATGCCTTGCTGAAAATGCCGTTACTTTCTAGGCTATTGCACTAGCTTTGCTGCATTGAAGACCTGAGATAAGATCCCTCCCGTGTTTGCAAGCGGGAAATTAACTCAGCCCAACAGCGACAACCACTGCAGGGCAGACCAGCCGCGATGGAAAACGTGCAGAGTCCTCAGCAAGGGAAGGGGACGAGGTGAACTCACGTGGATGTCTGTACTCAGCTGCATGTCTTTGGTCCCTGCGTTAAATTATCAACACGGTCACATCTCTGATTTCAGCCTAAAAATGTTTTATGAGGAGCCTGGTGAATCTGAAAGACACTGCGCAGACAAGCGCCTTGCAAGGAACCTTTACTTACTGAGTCACATTGCCCCGCTGGTGCACAAAACCAGACAGTTTCTGGGGTTTCTGTCCCTGGCATGTGGTTAAGGGCTGCAGGAGTGTCCTGGTTTTGGCTGGGATAGAGCTAATTTTCTTCTTAGTAGCTCGAATAGAGCTGTGGTTTGGTTTCAGTGTGGGATTTGGTATAGAATGTTGATAAAATACTGATGCTTTTAGTTGTTGCTAAGAAAATCAAAGACTTTCCAACTTCCTGTGTTTTGCTAGTCTGCAGGTGCAGAAGAAACTTGGGGGGGCATAGAATCATGGAATCATTAAGTTTGGAAAAGACCTCTAAGATCATCAAGTTCAACCTACCAATAGTAAGATCAGCAGACCCAAATTGGTGTTTGGATATGCCAATGGGATATTCCATATCACATAACCTCATGTTCAGTGTATAATGGACAGCTGTCCGGAAAGGGGCTCTCTCGTTCTTCTGGGATTGCCATTTCAGTTTTGGGATTGTCTCTGCTCTGGGTTCACTAGCCAGGAACGAGCTGGGCATCGGTCAGTGGGTGGTGAGCAATTGCACTGTGCATCACTCGTTTGTCTATTCCATTATTACTGTTATTATCATTATTATTAGCATTATTATCTTAATTTTTATTTTATTTCAATTATTAAATCGTTCTTATTTCAACCCTTGATTTTTTTCACTTTAACCCTTCTGATTCTCCCCTCCATCTCCCAGACTGGGGAGGGTGAGCGAGCGACTGTGTGGTGTTTAGCTGCCAGCTGAGTTAAAACCACCACAGGGGGGAAGCTTGTGCCCAAGGAAGAGAATGTGAGAACGGCTGTACTGGATGAGCTTATCCCCACATCCCACCTCTGAAGGTGGATGCTCACAGCAAAGCCTAAATACAGGTTAAACACACAGTTGATACTTCCCCGCCTCACTCTCCAGCCTGCAGCCATTCACTGCCAACCCAGGGGTCCCAGCTTTCCTCTTTAACGGGCTTCAATAGATATTTTTGTCTCAGCAACTGTCAACATTTTATTTATGAGCAAAATATAATACAGGCAGGAAGAGAAGGAAATTCTTGTTAACTATTTCTTGTGATAGCTGAAAGGCCATCTGAGATGATACACTCGTGATAAATGCTCTACAAACACATAAAGAGAAACAGTATTGGCCCAAAAGAACCTAAATGAATAAAGCATCACAAAAGCAATGATATTGTCCCATCTGTGAACACCAGGACTCGGGCACAGGATGGGTAAGTGATTTGCTCAAGGACATGTAAGAAAAAAGCAGCATTGCCAGTAATTAAACAGATGAGAAGACCAGGCTTGCTGGTCACTCGCTGTTCCCCTGCTCAACACCCCGTCTGATTTCACCCACCTCAGTCAAGGTCTGTGTAGTCATTCCTAGCACAGAATCCCATTTACCTTTTGGTTATTCTTTTTATTTTACCCTTTTGGTTATTCTTTCATTAACCTTCTTCTTCCCCATACCTTTTCCAGCTCTGCTGTATCCTTCTCCAGACAGGCAGAACAGCACCATGTATTTAGGGTCAAAATGATGGCTTTTCTCACTGTTCCCCCACATCCCACCAGACCACTGTTCCTAATACATCATCCTTCCCTTCCTCTCATAAGGATTTGGAGCAGAGGATTTGCTTTAATTTCTACTCTTTGCCAATAGACCTCCCAGATGACCATCCAAACTCACTTTCTTATTTATGGTGATAGGACTAGCAATAAAAATAACTCTCAGCTTAAATTTCCTTCTGGAACCTGACTGTTTCGAGGATTTTCTCCAGGATCTCTTTCAGAAACATTATCTATGGTTTCCTGCTCACCCAGGCATAAGTGAGTCATATTTTCTACCATGATTCAGCAGGGATATTTACTCCATACCCACCTCAAACTTAGAGTGACTGTGGAGAAAAACTCTGCATCACCACTTGGGGCCTGGGACAGGGTAGGATAGGTCCAGTACTCATCACCTACAAACCCTATTAGTAAAGTCTGGTTTTAAGCAGAGCAGAGCGGAGGGAACCAATGGGACAGGGACTCCCAACGCCCTCAGCAGCACTCGGGGTAGCCACAGACCTCTCCTGGTTTGTCCCAGGGAAGTAAGGACAAGGGAACTCTCCTGCCCACCCACCTACGTAATATATCCAGCATCACTGCTGGCAGGAACACAACAGTTCTTTGGGCTGTCTGAGGAACCAGAAGACCCAAGAGAGCACTGTTATCCTGGGAGAAAATGAGGCAGAAAGATGTGAATAGCTCCATCACTCCTATTATTGCACTGACCATCACATTGCAGACTGGTGCAAACAGCAAATCAGTTTCCAGCTGGGCTGTGGAGCACTCATGTCCGATTTGTAAATCTTTCTTTTTATCTTCGAGCAGAATAGGAGGTTCCACTTAAACTTGAGAAGAAACTTCTTTACTGTAAGGGTGACAGAGCACTGGGACAGGCTGCCCAGGGAGGTTGTGGAGTCTCCTTCTCTGGAGACATTCAAGACCCGCCTGGACGCCTTCCTGTGTGATCTCATTTAGGTTCCTGCTCTGGCAGGGGGATTGGACTGGATGATCTTTCGAGGTCCCTTCCAATCCCTGACATTCTGTGAAGGTCACATCACAGAAATACTGAATCCACAGCACAGTTCTTCTCCCAGCAGATGTTGGTATCTTCAGGATAGGATACAAGAGTGGACACTATAATGGACGCCTTGAAGTGGATTCAGAATATATTATCAGTTAAGAGTCCCACTGTTTTTTAAACCCTCATACTCATCTTCAAAGCCCACACAGTAGTGACTAACCAAACCTTAATAACTAATCATTGCTGCTGTCAATTACTACTGTTGAAGAGCACTTTTCCTACAGCAGATGACTTGGCTTCAGGGCAGGGATGGTGTCGCAGCACCTGTGTCGGTCCATGTTTATGCATTGGCCCAAACTGGACGAGAGTAGATTTAGATGAGATATCAGGAAGAAATTCTTCACTGTGAGGGTGGTGAGACACTGGAACAGGTTGCCCAAGGAAGTTGTGGCTGCCCCCTCCCTGGAAGTGTTGAAGGCCAGGTTGGATGAGGCTTTGAGCAACCTGGTCTAGTGGAAGGTGTCCCTGCTGATGGCAGGGGGGTTGGAACTGGATGATCTTTAAGGTCCTTCCAACCCAAACCATTCTGTGATTCTATGATGAGACCTGCCCTCAAGTGTGCAAAGAGAAATGCCAGCATAACTTGCATGCACAGCAAAAGCACAGAAGGGCCATCACGATGCCACATGTGCCAGGGCTGGGTTCCTGACAGGGACCTTGGAGCAGCATCCCGATTGCCTTAGCATGGGCATCTGTAAGCTGGTATGATGGATGCAACAGCATGTCCAGCTTACGGAGACAGTGACAGGAGGACAGCAAGTGACACTGCTAAACAACATGGGGGGGTCCCTTGGGGACACACATTGTGGCTGCAGAACAGGTGTCCAGGAGGACAGAGCTCAGCCCCAGTGATTGCATCCAGCCCCTTGCCAAAAACAAGCAGAGGGCTGAGCGTACACTGCTGCAAAACCAGACCTTCCAAATACCTCATCCCAGGCTTGGATGAGGCTTTGATTATCGAGTGACTCAAAAACAAGGCAAAAAAAAAGCAAGCAAAGCCTCTAGTAATTCTCCCTGTATCGACTCCTCGCTGTGATTAATGCTGATACCCAGCATTTTTGCAAAACAATAATTGCTGGAGGTTTGAGGTAATTATTTTATTGTCAGTCAAAATCTGAGCAATTTACTTATTTCCAATATATGTTCCCAACTCACTCTCAGGCAAAGTAGGACTTTTATATATATAGAGAGAGAGAGCACCCTTCCAGGAAGGAACCTGGATCTCCTTTAATCCTCTGGTCTTAATTTGAGCAAACACCAGATGCAGGTTTAGCATCAATCATTTGTGGTTTGCACTGCCCAAAAAGAGAGAAAGTATATCTAAATTCTCATTAGAAAGGAATATTTAAAACTATCTCCTCAATAAATTACCCTCCCTCTCCCTGCTACTCGTTGCAATGAGCTTTTTTCCTCTATTTTTCTCTTACCAGTTCTGCGATGGAGCCAACATTTTAACCCAAAAGATCAGCCTCTGACGCAAATCCCCAGAAGGACACAGGCAATTCAAGGCCAATGAACCTTCTCATTCCCTCTCTCCATTTTCTTTTTGAGAGTTGAAATGCCATGAAAACAGACAGATCTTTTGCACTGTAATATACATCACTATTAGAAAATAGATGTGATTTATCCAACATAAGGACAAGTCTCTTTTTACAAGGCAAAGGCCACCCAGACTAGCACATAAAGCAAAAATTAATAACTCTCACCCAGGGAAAGCTGCTGCCCTGCCTGTGTTCTTCAATCAAGTTAAGTGATTACTAAAATCCAAAGGGAGAGAGGGCTGAAAACTATCTCCTCTGTCTAAATGGAGCCAAGTTTTCTGACACATATAAACTGAAGGGTAGAAGAAGCAAAGCACACTGAGGTGTGATACATGCGTGCACTGAAATTGCAGACACAGGGAAAAAAATAGATTATTGCAGATTAAAAAGAAAGCGAAGACGCTAAGATTTCTATTACAGTGGGGCTGACAGACAAGGGGGGACAGACAGCCAGTGCCAAGGCAGCTGACATCTAGAAGGATGCTTGCCCCACCAGAAACCCAGCTGGTGCTTGGTTAGCAGATGCGGTCCAGCCTTCACAGCACGGAGCTCTGCGCAGGCTAATGGACCCCAGCCTTTAATCCAGGCGAAAAAAACAAGATAAATCACTTGAAGCAGCAAATGCCAAGCCGTGCTCCAAGGTAGGCACATCCTAACTCTAAAGGCTGTAGGAAAGGGATGGATAGAGCCAGGCAGCTGGAGAAGGTAAAAAACGCTCAGCTGTGTGTTTGAGTTTTCCAACTTTGCTTTCCTGGGCCAACAAGAGCAACAGGAAATGCAGGCGGAACACCTGTTAGAAGGGATCCTCCTGTGCTGGGAAAGCCTGGGAGCTTGGTGCTGCTGCAGGCTGCTTTATCATAGAATCATAGAATGGTCTGGGTTGGAAGGGACCTTAAAGCTCATCCAGTCCCAACCCCCCTGCCAGCAGCAGGGACACCTTCCACTAGACCAGGTTGCTCAAAGCCTCATCCAGCCTGGCCTTAAACACTTCCAGGAAGGAGCAGCCACAGCTTCCTTGGGCAACCTGTTCCAGTGTCTGACCACCCTCACAGTGAAGAACTTCTTCCTAATATCTAATCTAAACCTCCCCTCTTTCAGCTTAAACCCATTTCCCCTTGTTTTGTCATTAACTGCCCTTATGAAAAGTCCTTCCCCAGCTTTCTTGTAGCCCCTTCAGGTATTGGAAGTCCGCTGCCTTTCCCTGCTTTCCCGCTGCCTTTCCCTGCTCCCCAGCAAGCCAAGAAGGGAGAATTTGCTCAGCTATGGTCTGCCAGGAAAATTGTAGGCAACTGGTGGCCCAGACTTCAGTTCCCTTCAGCAAAGCTTCCCTCATGCTCTCCGCACACAGACATCACTGAAAGCCCCCATGACCCATGCGGGACAGACAGCCATTTCCACCACAGAAGCCGTTGCTCCCTCCCTGCAGGTATTTCAGAAGACATTTGCATGGCGGGGTAGCAAGGACTAGGGCATGCAGGAGCGACAGCAGCCCTCAGGCCTGGGTTCATCCATGCCTCCCAGCATCCATTAGAAATGTCCCCCAGTCAGCCAGACCTCAGCTGGGACCTCTCAAAACAACCATGTCAGCCATGGTGACCAATGTCCCCTCTCTCCTCTCAAGAACCAGCAGACAATTAATTTCTCCATGGCTTCACATTGCCTCACTCCAAACAGAAGAAAAAGAGGCAGAAATGCTGTGGATGGACAGGACTTCTTCATTCCCCCCAGTAGTAGCCAGTAACTCCAGTTTAACACCTTGTCTGATGGGATCCCATCTTCTTCATGGGTAGGGAGAGGGAAGGCAAATCCACACCTGAGCAAACACCTCTAAATCCACCCCCAGCTCCTGAAGGCAGCACTTAAGGGTTGGTAACAAATGGGTTTAGCCACTCTTCCTCTGACAGGTTTTACTAGACACATAAACCCTGTGGAGGAGCTGCTATTTCAAAGTAATGCATCTGAGGATGTTATAGTGCTGCTGTTTCTCAACATACGCCACCAAAACCATCAGGCTAAAACATCAGCCCAAGCTTCCTGCTGGAGGTTTCCGTGCAGAAAGGTCCCTGCTGTCTTCCCCTTCCTTATAATAAATTGCAAGCACACACGTTTTACTGTGAGCAACAGCTTCATTTCACCTATTTCTGACAGCTGCTTGCTTTCAGAGCTGGGAATCACCAAAACACCCTCCAAGCTTCTGCTTTACTCATCTCTATTCCCTTCTATTGGTCTTGATTTATACTCCAAGGACAAGAGTTGTGCTTCCAAGAGGAAGGATGTAGCTCCAACTCATGAGTGGTTCAAGCTCCATGGCTGGAAACCCCTCATCTCTGTTCACAGCAGAACAGACACACTGTCAGCTTCTCCCATTTAAACCCACGTTTGTGAGGGCACAGCAGTTTTGGGCTGGATGGGAAAAGGGAAGAGCAGGGTGGTAGGTCAGGACCTGTTCAGCCTGGAAAAGAGAAGGCTTCGGGGAGACCTTATAGTGACCTCCCAGTACCTGAAGGGGCTACAAGAAAGCTGGGGAGGGACTTTTCATAAGGACAACTAATGACAAAACAAGGGTAAATGGGTTTAAGCTGAAAGAGGGGAGGTTTAGATGAGATATTAGGAAGAAATTCTTCACTGTGAGTGTGATGAGACACTGGAACGGGTTGCCCAAGGAAGCTGTGGCCGCTCCTCCCTGGAAGTGTTGAAGGCCAGGTTGGATGAGGCTTTGAGCAACCTGGTCTAGTGGAAGGTGTCCCTGCTGCTGGCAGGGGGGTTGGGACTGGATGAGCTTTAAGGTCCCTTCCAACCCAAACCAGTCTGTGATTCTATGACCACGGGGCTCTGACTTGCCCCAATTTTGTGTCTCTTGGACGGTCCCATTGTCCAAGGTCCCAGTGCGAGGCATAGGGCTGCTTCTCACCACGCCACTGAGCACCACACTGCATGACTCATCTGCAAGGCTCGTTATCTCAGCTGGCTACAGAGCAGAATTAAGAGCAAGTCAGGTTGAAGAAAGAAGCCACATTGATGAGGAGAAAGAGACACAGTCCCCAAAACAACCTTGGGATAAAATGTGACAAAAAGAAAAAGCCATCTCTGATGTGAATTGCTCCCTCCTGGGAGCTGCTCTGTCGTTACAATAGCGTATGTCACACCGAGCTGGCAGAGAGGATCATCATTGTTTACAAGTACGCGGATGCAAAAATTTCCTTTGACAAGGTAAACCCAAATAAATATGAGGCTGCTCCAGGATTAAGACACAACCATGAACAATCTCTTAAACCAGTTAAAAAAGAAGTCATTCCAAAGAGAGGGCACATCCCTCACGAGGAACAGAAACTTGATTTAGACACAGATTGATGATGGGAGCTTTATTACTGCTTGGGAGAGGGAAGGGGAGCAAGCAAGGAACATATGGAGCTGTATAAATTATTTGAAGCACCCAGAAAGACAGGAAAAATAATCATCTATATTTCCAAGACTGCTCATTTCAGTCTGCAGCCATCTGGAACATAGACCTCGCGTGACCAATGCTTTGTGCAACAAAATTCCCATAAACATATAGAGGGCAACGCCACAGAGGGCAGGATAGTGCAGGAAGCTGCACTTTGAACACCTCGGGAAGAAAAATTTGCTGGCTCTGCTCCTGATCCTGGCTCCTACCAGCATCTCTCACCTGGGATTTCTATGGATTCAGTCCCTTCTGTTGAGATGGTGACTTTTTTGGGTGATCCTCTGCACCTTTTCCAAGGAAAAGTGCAGGTGCCCACAGCCTTCCCCCAGCAAGATGAAGGAAATGCCTAAGCATTAATTTAATTCCCCTCATTCAAATCCCTACTCTGCCAGGGGCTCCCTCATGAAACCAGTGGGGTCACTTGGCCCCTCTGTGTTTTTGTTTGCCACCTGTAAAACACGGATACCCTTTCCTGGATGATTAAGAAGATAAATGCATTAAAGATTAAAAGGCACTCTGATGTTCCAGTCACACGAGCTGTAAGAGTACTTAAAATAGATCTATTTTGGGCAGCAATTAAAGAACACACGGGTAACTTCTGAGCCTCAGCTTCTGTCTTCCTAATGCTGGTTATTTTTGCCCATAAAAGCATTAATCTGAGCTTCCTCTAAAAATGACATTTCAAATATTCATCATCTTCCACTACTCTGCCCCTGCTACTCTACCTTACCAACATTAACCAGCAGCATATGTTATATGGTTTATGCAGGATAATTTCTGACCACAGATCTGCAATAAAGCCAGAGTTATTTTCTCTGTAAGTAACTACTCCGAGCTGCAAATATTTTTTTTCCATTAAAAAAAAAAAATCACATTCCAAAAGTGTGGTTTTTATGCAACTGCCCAAGTGCCTTGTCATTACCTGAGTGAAAGATTTATATGACCTTCCATTATTGTATGAACTAAGATCCTACACACAAAAATACGTGAAATGCAGACATGGTATGTGTCTTGGAAACTACATGTTGAGAATTACATTGTCACACTTTGTAATTTCTTTCTAAAATGCCTTTTTTTAATCATTAATTCCCATTTACAGAGACGGTCCAAACCCCACTGTGTACAATACTTCATGGGTAGATGGAAACCTACAATGAATGCTGTGGAACCAGGCAATTCAGGTGACTTCTTACCAGCTACAGCATCATTACTTAGCCCTGTAATATGGTATTGCCACTGCCATAAACAGGTGGATAGAAACAACATGCCAATGGTCAGTTAAAGCAATGCAGACCTGGACAAAAATGGGTTTAGGGCAAATAAGAGAACAAAAAATAGTATCTAACATATATAAAAGCCATCACATAAATTCAGTAAATTCAGATGTAATATGAAACAGCAGATCAATGAAAAAAGAGCAATGTGCAAAAGCCTGCTAGCAAACATACAAAAATGACTTTGAGTGGACCCTAAAGTGAGAAAGAAGAAACCAGCAACACGAATGTCATATTCCTCTTGGCAAAGGACTCCAGATGTTGATGTCCCACCCTAATAAACTCACCACAAACTCCCGAGTGAAACCACCAACCTTAGGACCCACAGAATCAAAGGAAGGACAGGCTTAACATCAGAATAAAGCACAGAAACTATAAGTGTGTGCATAGCAATCCTAACTGCATTATTATTTCTTTTCTTTTAATAATTAGATCTGGGCTAATATGATTATATTAATGGCTAATGGTGATATTCTTAAGATTCCAACTATATTAGCAATAAATTATTTGGTTTATAAATATACGAGCTGTGCCTCCTCTTCGCCCATAAAACAGGATTTTGAGCAAAACCATGAGTTTCCTCTGTTAAGGTTTATGGTTCAAATCACTCTCCTCCATTTACTGCTGTTATCTCATATTAGTCGTGGCCTAGGATAAGCAAGTGGTGGTTTCAGTCAGCATCTTAAAGAACCAAAGTCCACCATAACAACCTCTGCTTAGACAATTTGAGCCATATATTCAAAACCTCACAACCCTATGTGCCTCATATTGAAAATGTCAGTCACTCCAAACAACTCCATATGTTCTGAATGTGCAGAGCAACCAACTGCATGCTCCAAAGCAGCAAAATTAAAGGCTTAGTTAACAAACCTAGACCTCCTGCTGCTACCTTACTATGGATAGCAGGAGTTCTTCATCTTGGGACATGGATGATAGGCAAGCACTATGGCATTAACAAATAGCTTGGGAGCTTGGGGACATTTACATGCTCTACCACAAAGTTCCCACACTAGTTCAAGCGAAGTTGCTATGTCTTGGCTCAAGGTTTGTAAAATAAGGATTCTCACAAATACTGGGAGAATAAATACTCTTAAGAAGTGGGAGAAGAGCACAGTCACAGTAGCCACCACCAACACAGAAGGAGAGAGCCTTAATCTCTATGGAGGCATACAACAAAGACCATCTACTTTAACATTCATAAGGAATAACTAAAGGACCCAGAAACTGTTCACTGGGTTTGAATCCATCTAAACCAACTGCAGTTCTCCTGGTAGCACATAAACTCTTAATCACAAAAGAGGTAGCAGGGAAAAATTTATGTCTTTTTACTGATTCCCAGAAAGCCCAAGTTTCCTGCCCCTCTGATGCTCTCCAAACAGTTAGTGTTCACCTACCACACACCACCTACATACAAATCAAGAAACACGTAGACAAAGGTCAAAGTCATCTCACACACAATGCAGAGAGGTCTGCCATGTTCTTCACTGGCAACCTCTGAAGATAAAGCATTTGAACAGGATACCAAAAGAGATCTCAAAGCATATTCAGACCTTCCTTCTCCAGAGCTGCAGGCCATCAGAACTGCTTTTGGAGGATTAAATTCTGTTTTATAAAGGCATGGATGAAACCATCATCTGCTTTACTTTTTGTCTAAATATTGCTGGTTAGAGAGTCAGCTGATGGACTGTAAACCTAACAGCCTCATTACCGGCGCATATAAATTGCTTTTGCTCAGCTGGAGTTAATGTAGGACCATCTGACTTCCCAGAATTGACATTTTTAATGATTCTGTTTCTCCAGCACTTTCTCATTGACCACTACAAAAATTTTAACTGTGCCGTGCTCTGCCAAGCTGTTTGTGGATCAAGTTACTTGGTTCTCTAGGGATTTGCAATGTGTCAGCCATCAGACCAAGCAAACACAGTAATAACTGACCTGAGAATAGCTACTCCAATACTTCTGGGCTCTTCTGTACTATAAATTTTAGCATCAAATGTCAAAATTCTGAAGGCCAGAGGACAGATGCATCCCCAGGAGAAGGACTTATGTGCAAAATATTTTAAAGATGGAAAATGCCAACTGTAGAAGTTTGGTGCCTAGATGGTGTACCCTCATCTTGTACTCTGTTGGGTACCGCTATCTTTCTTCAAGTCCTTTTTTCCTGTGCCATATCCCATGTCAAGCAGAACAACTTCTCTCTCTAAAGCATATTTCACTCACACAAGATGGGAAATTCTTCCCATCTGAGCACTATTTGGCAAAGGGAAGTGTAGGGCTCTTCCCTGGGATGCACAAAGACACACACTGTGGGCTGAGACAGGCAGGAGCACAGTGCCCCTGACCCAGCTGCAATCAGAACTGCAGATCCCTGCTCCAGGGACACTGTGTCTGGGGACGTCCAGTGGTTAGGAAGCTGTCTTAAAATTAAAGTCAAGTTAATTTTAACTTTAGAAGAAAAGGGCTTAAAGGAAATGGATTTCAAAGAGGTAGCTTCAGATGAAAAGCACTTCAAGAAAAAAGGTTTCAAAGAGAAATAGTCCATGCACATGTCCAGCAGATATAAAGCTTAACGAGCCCTTTGCACTGAGTCTGGTCTCTCCAGGTGCTCCAACAGAATGATGTGGGCAGCTCTTCTGGCCTCCTGCCATGTGTGGGGGATTTCTTCTGTTCTTAACAATCCACCTCCAACTGACATGAGATATACATTTTTTCCACCCTTCCCGTTCTCCCTAACACACCCCATAAAGAAACACCTAACTAGGACCAGGTATAGACACCAGTATGGACACAGAGGCAGCCCAGCATGTGCCCACACAGCCAGGGCCAGGGAACCAGGGCAGAAACTCCCACCTGGCACAGACTGGGAAGAGGGGAAGCACTACCCTACTGCAGCAGCACCTCAGGGAAAAGGAGCCCAGCATCACTACGATGAGGCAAGAGCATCTCCCATTCCCCAGGTAATCCCAGCAAACGAGCCCTTCAAACATCTGGGTTCAACTCCTTGCTTGGCCTCAGATTTTTGGTGTGAGCTCATGCAAGTCCTTCATTTCCTTTGTGCCTCTAAAACATGGATAATTTCCCTTCCTGTTAGAAGCACTGTGGGTAGCAGCACATTCTAGATGGGGAAGGAAGCAATATCAAAGAGCCATTAAAGTCATCTAGACAGAAAAAGAATAAATGGCTTTTTATGTTAAGTGTTTACTGAGTGGAATAAGAGGGGTGAGTCACAAGCAGAGACTGGTCCCACCGTGTCCTCCCTTCTCTCACCTACAACACCACTGCACAGAAGTCCCATCTCACTCCTGAAGATGAACTCAGCTCAGCCACAGCCCCATCCTCTCTCTCACAGATGCTTGCACAGACTGCAACAGTTTAAAAATAAAAGACAATCTAAACCATTTGGATCTGGTGACACATAATCCAGCCAGGCACTTCCAGAGAACACAGAAATTCACACCCACTCAGTCCTTCAGGTGCTCAGACTTGGCACTCTACAGTTGACCTACCTTGACAGAAGTCACAAGGGCTCCCCCAGTTTGCATGAGGGTCAATAAAACATAAGTTAAGGAGAAAAAAATTGCCTTTTGCCACACAGTCAATTTATTCCATGTCTGAAATTTTGGAAAGGTGGCCTTTCCAAGTTCTACGAAAGAGAGAAGGTGATGAAGGGTGAAGGCTGCAGGATGATGCAATACTAAACATCAGAAACTGAACTGGGGACTTATGTTCAGAACAGATCTCTGGAAGAGATACTGCAAAGTACATCCTCCAGCATGGCTCTGCCAAGGAAAATGGGACCTCATAACAGATGCTACTACTCAAGGAGTGTCAGAAGTTACATATTGTTTCATAGCCCAGGCCTGCTTATTTTCTGTTCACAATTATTACAGCCTCTCCAGCCAGAGAGGTTTACTGCAGACCAGGGACAGCTTCAGCCTCTGGTCACTGCTTTCTAACCTGCCTCATTTACCAACGCATCTGATAGGCATCTCCTACCTGGAGCCTCTTCCTCCAGCAGAGATGATGGCAGGGATGGAAACGCAGCCGTGATTCCAGTTCAGACCTGCATCAGCTATCAACAGAGATGCACCCGATGTCTTATGCAGAACAACCTCCCCTGTAGCCCCAAAGTTCATGGCAACAGCCTATGTCATCTACAACAGCATCTTCAGCAGATTCTAGGCACCCTTCCAGACAAACTAACCATTGCACCCTGCTCTGGGAACAGGGCTCCCTCAGAGACCTCCGGAGACCCACGCCAGATGACACTGCATCAACCACCCTAGCTGGGATGGTTAAATATACCAAGATTCCTGAAGAGGTATCAGTGCCATCTTCCTCCATGCTGCACAACGTGATGGCCGGTGTGTGTGGACACACCTCAGAGTTTGCAAAATGCTGCCTCTCTTGAACACTTTACAAAGCACTGGCACCTTCACCAGGTTTCACTGGCAAAGCTCTGCCAAAGCCATCCATCCTAGTACTTACGGTTCTGAACCAGGCATGTAGCTTTAGATGGTCAAGAACTTAATAGCTTTAAATGGTCAACAGCTTAATGCTACCTTCTCACTAGTGCCAGCCGTCGTACAGAGCTGACCAAGCCTGCCCATTGCACCTCTAAGTGGAGAAAATACGCTGCTCCTCTCGCTTTTTCTCTCCAGGCATCACAAAGATCCTGCACCAAGGAATCAAGTGAGACAAGAACACAAAGCTGCTGATGCAACTCCCATCATAACCCTATGTTTCTTACAAACTTTGCTCTGAACACTATCATGTACCTCTTTAATCTGGCTCAAAGCCAACCAGAAAGCCTTGAAGACTTAGAATTATTCCCCTCACACAGCTCCTGTCCAGTCTGATGGGATAACATGACATGTGAAACAGATCTGACATGGCAACCATCCAATATGATGCTTTTCAAGCAAGAGTTAGTGAGACAGGGAGATATCAGACCTGATGCAAACTCAATTTGCCCTCAAAGAGCAACCCTCCCACAGAGTTCTTGAAATACGCTCTTTGATTCAATTCAAAGGAAGCTAACAACACTAAAGCAGGCTGGAAACAGCACTACAGGGGGAGAACCACCAGGTTAAGTCAAAATTAAACATCCAGAAGTGGTGGCTTTTACAATACAACATATAAAAGAGTTTTGGGGTTTCTTTATTTGATGAGCTTCTCAAAACAGCTAGTTCCCTAATAGTCAGACACAGAGACCTTCTGGGTAGATGTCGCTTAACTCCCACCAATTCACCTGAAAGGTACCCACTACTTTTGATGGGGCTTGGCTTGGAAATTGAGCATGCTGGGAAATTATCCCAGTGTCCTTAACCAAGCTGGGCAAGTTCTCTTCTATATTCTACCTTGTCCCACACCAGCTTTGATTCGCATCAGTTGGACATCACAAATATAAACACTGATAAACTACTCCAGGGTGGAATTAATTAGTCCAGTCATTAACCACAAGGCCTATATGTACTGTGGGAATAAAATGTACAAAGCTTTATAGAGGCTTTGCAGGTTTGTCTTGAGTAACACTGCCAGCACAGGGTCACATGCCTGGACCACACACCCCTTAAAAATGCCAGAAAAGTGGCACTTATAAAAATGCTGCTGAAGTAGTAAACGGGTTGATCAGCTACTACCCAACTCGTTTTGTCCTCACAGGACGTGTATCCCTGCACAAACCCATCTCAGGCAAAGGGAACTGAAATTTTGCCAGGAATCTCACCTGAGAAGTCATTTATTTGTGCACCCTTGGAGCAACACAACACTAAACTCTGGGAATGAAGGAGCAGGTCTGGATTATTCAGAGCAGCTCTTTCCAAAATGAAAACTCATGTCACACTGCCTGGGACCCATCCCAGTTCAACCAGTCATCACTGGTGGATGGGGTTTCCTCAGAAATGAACTCAGAAGTGTGTTTAGCTTGAGAGCCAACCCATGAGACCTCCCAGCATGAGGGGCTGTCCCATACAAACAGAAGAGCAGGAGACATCCTCTGTAAAGTTAAAGGAAGAAGGTGCTTTTTCTCTTACCCAGGCCCTGGTTCTGCTGCTCCCACTCGATACTGTCGGGAACCTGGTAGGACACCCCAGCCAGCTGGGCCACAGGGTTTTCCAGGCCAGCTAAGGGCTCCTGGGAGGTCTCGCCTGGAAGCGTGAAACCTGGCAGCTCCGTGTCACCCTCCATGCTTTCATCCATCGAATCTATGTCTTTGTCCTCCTCATCTTCCTCTTCCTCCTCTTCTTCTTCCTCCTCCTCTTCATCCTCTTCCTCTTCCTCACCCTCTGGCCAGGGAGACACAAAAGCAACATCAGGAAAGATCCCACAAGACAGAAGGTTCATACATCTCTACAGGTGAGCACCACGACAGCCAGCTGATAGCCCTTCTCCAAAGGCAGACCAGCTGAATGAACTTGTGCCTGTTGTCTAACAGGAAAGACACCCAAAGGGGTTCGTTTAGAAGAGCTCATCACCCTCTGAAGTTGCTAAGTAACCAAGAGAGGTTGCCTTACAGTATCAAATGCATTAGTAGGAAATACTGTTATTTTGCTTTCCAATAGCGGAGTACAAACAAGCACGTGTACAAATGCCTGGGCAGATATAACCACAGTGCTCTCTGCTCAACTAATTTCAACTCAAGTGAGAACTATTTCCCTGATTTCCAATCTTGGAGGCAGCAATAAGTAAGTTCTATTTTTAACTTGTATTAGGCCTTTCACAGCTCTGCAAAGGACGCTGCTTTCCAGCCCAATTAGACCGATACGGCCTCTCCTCCAGAAAAAGCATCTGGCTTTGATGTGTGCTGGCAGATAGGCTCTTGGGTGTGGGTGATGGCAGTGATCCTCAGCAGGTTTACACCGTCACTCCTGTCACAACAAATTTACACCAGACAAAGGTATGACCAACGAAGACTTAACTCAGTATGGGAAAGAAGGCAGCACAGCCAACACATCACATGAGTGCAGATAAATGTGACACTAAGGGAATCCCTAAGGGAATTCTCCACTAGAGGAGATACCCATCTTATTCCAAAGCCAACTGCTCTGTGACCACATAGAGAGATAAATATTTAAGCCATATTTCATTGCTAGAACCTAAAATGGTTCTATACTGGATCAAACCAAAGGCCCTTTCTGCCCACATCCTATTTCTGACCACAACTAGCCACAGAGGCTGAAGAAAGACCAGAGCAGGGGACACACAGAGCCAGTCTCCCCACAGTCTCTCTTCCCAGCTTTTAGTTATCAAGGACTCAAGGACTTCCCGAGACAGAATTTGTATCTGAGCTCTCTAACAGCTGCTAATGGAGCTACCCACCATGAAAAGGTAGCATCTGGAATAATGACATGTTTTGAATTTCTGATGGTTAGTTTTTCAAAGCTGAAAACTAAAACATAATAATTATGCACTTTGTCTAATTTACATTAAGTTCTGCTCAGCCCTATAGAAAAAATTCCTCCTGATGTACTCACACAGGGAGAGCCCATCACCCTGCATCTGAGGGTCTAAGACCATTTTAAAAACTAATGATCCAGCAAAACCAACATTTGTTATCTAAATATCCTTTTATTTCTGTTGGAGTTGTACATCATATAGGTTACAGATGCTGCAATGAGATGGAGCAGCTGAGGTAGGACACCCGAGGGGCTGCACAGACCTTGCCTGCTGTAAGTAAAGCAGGGGATGCTTCACTCTTCTCCTTTCTGCTGTGGGATGCAATGACACTCCAGCACAACTGTTCCACAAAACACCCAACAAACAAAGCAGGGAACTTTGGGGAAGCTATTTGGTTGGTGGCTATCTGACTTGAACTAGAATTATGGAATGGTTTGGGTTGGAAGGAACCTTTCAAGGTCATCTAGTCCAACCCCCCTGCAGTGAGCAGGGACATCTATCTTCAACCAGATCAGGTTGCTCAGAGCCCCGTCCAACCTCACCTTGAATGTTTCCAGGGATGGGGCTTCTACCACCTCTCTGGGCAACCTGGGCCAGTGTTTCACCACCCTCATTGAAAAAAATTTCTTCCTCATTTCTTCCTTCCTTCCTAAATCTCCCCTCATTCAGTTTAAAACCATCACCCCTTGTCCTATCACTAAAATTAACGGGGGGAGCTGGCCTCCTTCCTTTGACCTCTCTTTCACAGACTGGAACACCTAGAGAAATCAGTGCACATTATAAAACCACGGCATTCACTGTGCTATTACATGGCATCTCCTTTCCTTCTAATTCAAGGATTTGCTTTAAAACACTGCATGGTTTTTTTCCAGCTCACCAGACAAGACAAGCCCGTTTGCCACCTTTCAATTCCAGCCCTGCATTTCATACAAATAAGCTGCTGTTTGAATTGAGCTGCATCATCCTGCTATAGCATGGCTTTCAGTACCTGGAAAGGAACGATCACTCCTGCAAACAATTATACCATGTAGAGCATCTAATGGAGCTCACAGGGATATAGTTAGCCCCTTAAATTCCCATTATATTTTATAGGCAGTTTCTGTCTTATAATGTGCCCATCATTTCAAATCAACATAAGAATATTTTCTATCAAACTGCATATTTTCATACAAAATACACAGCTTCTGTAAACCTGAGAATGGCACCTGGAGAGTGCTTGCAGGAAACCTGCAAAGACAAGTTAATGTAGGTCTTTTGCCTCTGCTGAGAGCAACACGGCTATAAACATTTACAAACTTCAATAGCAAAGACACTAAAGAGCTAGCACACCAGAGAGCAGGAACATGAACAGGTTTTCCATAGATGGATGCCAAGAGAAAACAAGAATTAGTTTTTTTTATCTCTGAAAAACTAGTCTGGGACAAGGTTTTTAAAAGCTTCTTGTGATTCTAGCAGGTCAGATCAGAGACACCTGCCAGGGTCTAGTTTTGAAGCAGCAGATAGCCACCCCTGTACCTCCAATGTCTAGCAGGCAGCCAAGCTCAATACCCAAATTGAAAGTGCCAAGACTACTTATCCCATCTGATCATCACTAAATTACATCAATCATCACACAGCCACAGCATAAAGATGTGAATAATGTAATTCTCGTAGCACAGCCACTGCCAGGGGAAAAGAAAGAGCTCTTGACTTGTTTCTTCCTCCTCTCTAGCTCATTCCTACTTCTGAAAACAGCTTTTCAACCCCCCCATCCCAAAATGCCAACAGCTTGCCTTGCTGCAAGGTGCAGTGCAGAGCACCACTTGGTGGTCACAAGGAGGAAGCTACACTTCTAAAAATAATCACAGACTTCACAAAAGCTGGATTTCAGAAGCAAGAGGCACAACAGGAGCCCAGCAGCAGCGGGCAGGCTGCGCAGAACGCTTGGTAGTCTCCTCAGATGGAAAATAGAAGTAAGCATCACACAGCTGAACCTCACGCTGGAGGTCTGTGCTTCACAAGAGCCACTTTTTCCCTCCTAAATTGGCACTTTTTTGGTCTTTCAGAGGCCTCGGCAGCAGCTTTGAAAGAAAAGAAACAGAAGAGACTGGAAGTAGCAAGGACTGGAAGTGTAAAGCCCAGCAGATGCAGAAGGATTTTGGATTTTCATGTGCATTTGCAGGCCATTGTGAACTATTACACGTATCATGCTCGCATATACTCTTCGCTTTTGGCTAAGGTTCATCTTACCAAAAAAACATATGATGAAATGTTACTGCCTTATGACCAAGGCACTAGTCTCCAACCAAAAAAAAAATGCAAGTATAAAGTTTTCTTGGCCACAAACATGAATCTATAGAATCACAGAATGGTTTGGGTTGGAAGGGACCTTAAAACTCATCTAGTTCCAACCCCCCTGCCATCAGCAGGGACACCTTCCACTAGACCAGGTTGCTCAAAGCCTCATCCAACCTGGCCTTCAACACTTCCAGGGAGGAGCAGCCACAGCTTCTCTGGGCAACCTGTTCCAGTGTCTGACCACCCTCACAGTGAAGAACTTCTTCCTAATATCTAATCTAAACCTACCCTCTATCCAGGCACTGACCTAGAGCCCAGCTGTAGGAGCAACTCTGAACATCTGAGAGTGGTCACAAATGCCCTTTGCTCGCTGGAGCAGGCAGGTACACAGCACAGAGCAGTTCCTGCTGTGAGCCATCCTTGCTCTATACATCTTCATATGTTACATATAAGCTGATATTGTTATCCTGTTTGCACGCACTGAATCCTAGCTCTTGCTTGTGACATGCAACATGGACCTCCCACCACAAGGAAGGATGGTGTCCTGTGTCCTCTCCCTGTAACACCAGGAGACTTCAGCACTGAAGTATTTATAGTCCCCACAGGTGTTTGTATTTTCTACCTCAGTTCAAGTCATGAACAGTTAACTCCAGGGCAGAGTTGAAGACTCATCTCCAAGACTGAAGAAATCCAAGATCTGCCACTCTTTGACAGACAAAATAAGCACTGTATCCTCTAAAGTAGGCTCTGCTTTTCCTTCATTGAAACAGGGGAAAAAAAAAAAAAAAAAAACTTAACACCTCCCTGCTGTGACCACAATAC
>NW_010322536.1:86826-101395 GCF_000700745.2 Antrostomus carolinensis
CAGGAATCCCCAGAAAAATGAGATTCCCAGTTCACATGTCAAAGATTTTAGCTTTGATGGACTTGACAAGCTTGTAACAGGCATTCAAATTTTCAGGTTTGGAGAAGTTATAGGAGAGCACCAAGAAAATAAGTCTGAGACAAAATAACAGATTTTTAGCACAGTTTTTTGGGGTTGCCAGCTTTATTAATAGAAAGAGCTTTATCACCAGAAAGGACCATGGTTGGGCTTTACCATGGGGTTCTGGACTGATTCATTAGCAACACTGTTGATGGCTGTAGGATGGGATTTGCCATTTTAAGGCAGCAAAAGCTCCCTATACTTGCTTAAAAAAAAAATATTTGAGACAAAAACATACATATCCATGATGACTTTTGTAGTTCAGCAGAGAGAAACGAGACCACCTCACACCTCCTTTGTGAGGCATGTCCCAGCAGGAACCCACAACCAGCAGTGCCTGAAGCAGCTGGACAACAGCCAGCATCCCATGAGTAAAATCCTCAGCCTGGGATGGCAGCAGCGCTTTCACAAATCAACTGCAAAGAGGGACTTTGACCCCTCCAGCTGGTCCTGTGCTGCACAGAAGGGGATCACGGGGCCAGCTCTTCTTCCTAGCAACCCAAAGCACCTTCCTAGGTGGCTTGTGCCAGACTTGCTGCTTCTCTCCAGGCTTCATGCTGCTGCAGAACCACATGCTCCTCCCAAGCAGGAGGAAATCCACGTTACTTGCAGTGCTGCCGTTGGCACCCACACCATGGGTGATCAGCACCAGCAAGGCACTGAACACAGGGCTTGGAGCAAACACCACATCAGGGACATGCCACAAACGGGCTGTGGTGGCAATGAAGAAAGGGGTTTTTGGTATAATGACATGTAACAAGCTGGAGCTGAAGCCACTGTTGTCATAATCTTGCTGAAGGTAACAGAGTTAGATCAATGTCTCTGTTTTCAGATGAAGAAGCCTTCACTGATGCAGGATGTTTCTGTCTTTAGCTATTTTCCATTAACATTTACAAATGCTTTTTACTTCTCAGAAGATTCAATAAATCATAATTTATCAGGTTTAACACACAAGATAAATAGCTTGCTGTGCCCTGAGCTGCAAGTGTCTCATTAGAAGGTGATAGAGTCACTCACAGTCATAAACCAAATTCAAATGGAGGGAGGAAAAAAAACAAACTACAAACTAAGAAGGAGGTTGTAGGACAAAGCCTGGAGTTTTAACTTTCTCTGTCCTGTCCTTTCCCTTCCCAGCTTCCCCCACACCAAACCCAGAGGACAATAATGTCTAGACAGTATTACAGAGCATCATTACGCTTTATGATAGTCTAAGCTGTCATTTTATACAATACCCAACACTGTAGGGTCTGAACACCCAGGAACACCTGATGAGTGCCAGGTAAGTTGTGATTAACCATCTGGTTTCATGACTTCAGGGAGATGCAGTATGTGAAGACCTCTCCTGTACAAGCACTGAGCAAAGGCTCCCACAAGGCAAGCGACGGTTGCGGAGATCACAGACCTAGAACCTTCCAGCATAACATGCCTGTGAAGGAAAGGAAAGCACCACAGACATGATGACACCCACCTGCACTGGGACACACACTGAGAACACACACTGTTGAGCAAAATTTTACTTTTCAAGAAGTTTCTTTTCCTCCCCTGGGTACTGGATCTGCTCACAGGGGAAAAGGGACAGACTGAAGTGTCTCATCCACCATGCACCCCATAGCTTATCTTCTGCTCCCACCCACTTCACAGCCATGTGGCAGCACTGGGCCTTGGTCACCCCTGGCTGCATAGTGTAGGAAGCAGAGATGTGTAAATAAGTACAGAATTAGGGATTGGGGGGTGGTCTACAACTACCTTATCTTGCCAGAACAGGCATTAAAGAAGCGTGGCCAGCAGGTGGAGGGAGGTGATCCTCCCCCCTCTGCTCTCATGAGACCCCACCTGCAGTGCTGCCTCCAGTTCTGGGGCCACCAACATAAGAAGGTCATGGACCTACTGGAGCGAGTCCAGAGGAGGCCACGAGGATGATCACAAGGATGATGCAAGGGCTGGAGCAGCTCTGCTGTGAGGACAGGCTGAGGGAGTTGGGGCTGTTCAGCCTGGAGAAGAGAAGGCTCTGGGGAGACCTTCTAGTGGCCTCCCAGTACCTGAAGGGGCTCCAGGAAGGCTGGGGAGGGACTTTGGCCAAGGGCAGGGAGTGACAGAACAAGGGGTGATGGCTTTAAACTGGAAGAGGGGAGATCGAGATGAGATGCGAGGAAGAAATTCTTTCCTGTGAGGGTGGTCAGACACTGGCACAGGTTGCCCAAGGAAGTTGTAGATGCCCCCTCCGTGGGAGTGTTTAAGGTCAGGCTGGATGAGGCTTTGAGCAACCTGGTCTAGTGGAAGGTGCCCCTGCTGATGGCAGGGGGGTTGGAACTGGATGAGCTTTGAGGTCCCTTCCAACCCAAACCAGTCTGTGATACCATTCTACAAAAGTCTCTGCCAAATGCTTTCTTCCGGTGAGGTTAATTTTCTGTGTTGCTTTTGCAATCACAGCTGACTGGCGAGGCAGGAAGGCCTTTCTAGGACAACTCTTTTATTATTAATCTGCTGCATTCACGTGATCAGTAATAATGTCACCACCTGACATCTCCAAAATGCTGCCAAGAACAATCACTTGTGGCAGCCTGGAAGGAGACAGCTGGCAGGAATGTAGACAGACTCTCAGCACACACAGACAGCTTTCTGGGCAGAGTACTGTACCATGGTCAGTCAAGATACTCAAGCAAGCATTGAGCACAGAAGCTATGCAAAATCATCAGAGTAAAACCCTCATACTGATGATTTCAGCTAAACCCAGCCATGCTCACTGCAAAGCTGCCTGGGGTAGTTGCAGACCATGTTGCATGAACAGAGCCTTAAACGCTTTGCTCTGGAAGGAGAGCCAAATCAAGCACAGCCTCTCGTGGGAGGTATAGAATCACTGCATGGTTTGGGTTGGAAGGGACCTTAAAGCTCATCCAGTTCCAACCCCCCTGCCATCAGCAGGGACACCTTCCACTAGACCAGGTTGCTCAAAGCCTCATCCAACCTGGCCTTCAACACTTCCAGGGAGGAGCAGCCACAGCTTCTCTGGGCAACCTGTTCCAGTATCAGCACCTGGCCTATTGCAGAGAGCCAAGGAAAGGCACTATTGGAAAGAACTCATCCCTTGGGTGGGATCCTACCAAGCAAAGCAAAATAACATAACCCTGACCCATATAAGTTTCAAGAGAAAAGAAGTTATATGTCCAAAACTTTTCCAGTACAGAAGAAAATCCTTGCCACACCTAAGAGAGGAAACATACCCTTGGTAGCACCGTTGATCTGATGCTTCTTCAGGAGCCTCTGCTTGCCAAAGCTCAAGTGCTGCAGAAGCTACTTCCCAGCAGAGGGCTCTTGGACATTGCAAAGACAGTACAAGGAGAGATTTGGATTCTGATCCTAACCTACTTCTGCCCCAAAACTGAGGGGATTCACACTTGCTTTTTCAGTGCTGGCTCATTGCTTGTTTGCTTGTCACAGGGGGTCCAAGGTTCTGAAGAGCTTTTGTGGAAGGAGAAGAGAGAAAGAAAGAAAAAAAAGCAAAATATATTCCAGCAGGGACCATAGGTCTGCTTCTGTATGAAGATCAAAACCAATCATTCCTAAGAGCTGCATTTCCAGTAGCATTCACCACAAAATTGCTTTCACGCTGAGCCAGGCTAGAGAGTAGGTTTAGCAACACAAGGCTATTTTAAAGTGGAAAAAAAAAACCCAGAATGCTGCAGAACACACAGTATGGACTATAACAAGTTTGTTCTCTAGTTTGCTGCAGAACAGCTCTTCTAACCTGTCCCAAAAAAACAAGGTGCAGCTCACCTCCACCCAGAGAGCAGCTGGGCAGGCACATGCCACTTCCCAGACCTCTGGGAAAGACAATGCAGTGATGCTTTAAACCATTCCTAGAGATTCTTGCAGGAGTTGCTGTTGGGAGACCATGAAGCACAGCAGATATGGTATGTGAGATAAAGCCCTCTTGTTTGGCATACTCGGCCCCCTGAGAGAGCATGGTGTTTTAGTTTCAGAGCTGCCAGCACATCCATAGCAGAGCAGGGTGGTTGGATCCTGGGAAGCACCTGAGAAGAAGGCTGAGCTCACAGCACATGGGCTGCACACAGCAGGAGTTTCCTTGACACTCTTCTTAGCAAGGCTTTAATTAGCCTAACACCCTCTTAGCTGTTCATCCACAAGCTCCCAACTCATTAAGGGCTTGATCACCCTCCACACCCCTCCTTCCTCAACTCTCAGATAGATTTTCATGAAATAAGTCAGCACCAGATTTAGCAGCACAGATAGTGTCTCTGGTCAACCATTTTCAGGAAGAGAAATTTTAAAAAGCTTGGTTTTGAGGCAAAGTTCTGTCACACTTTTTTTGCTTTGTCCTTTTTATAGTTCTCCACTACAAAGGAGGAGAATCAGGGGATGAACTACCATCTACTGTGAAGAACATGGAGGTCAACCTGCACCAGAGGGACAGCAGTTCCCATTTCAGTGGCAGCAATAAACTGGAAGCAAGACAAAAGTGTGTACCAAGAACATTTAATGAATTAATTCATTTTGCATGTGCTTTGTTTTAAATCTTCTGATCCTTGCCAATTTTGCTGATATCTAAAGAGCTGGTGAGGAATTACAGTATCAGACTAGTTAACCATGCTGGGCTAAGTACCTGTCTTATTTACACCCCTGCAATCTCATTTAAATTTTTAATGGGGTTGCAGAGATTTAATGAGGCAGATCTTAATCCATACAGTCAGGGTCCAAATAGCAATCCCAGTCAGAGCCTTGATTTTCAGCAAAAAAAATCCAAAATCCACAACCAAAAAAAAAAGGCTCCTTGTACTGTGACAAAGCTTAGAAGAAAAAGGTAAAAAAGAATTTGAAGGGTCTTTTATGAAAGTATGTAAATAGTTACAAGTTCTGAAGTATTATCTGAAAAAAGGCAACCACTGCCTTCACTTCTGAAGTATGACACGCAGCTTAGATGACTGTGTACAAGGAGATACAGGCAGAGAATGGAGAAGAGGACTAGGAGAGCTCTTCTTACTGAAGTCAAGAACCCTACGGTTTCCTTAGAAGGATAAACATGATTACACAGCTCAGCAAAGAATGATAAGAACCATTTAAACCCAAACAATAAGTCAGTATTAAAATACCACAACTATGTTAGGATCAGAAAGTTTAAAGCTTCATACTGGAACTGTTCTGGAACAGCCTTTAACACAGTAGACTGAGCAAACGCAGTGAAGCCCACAGCCAAGGTTCAGAGGGGAGGTGACCCATGACTGCAGGACACTGGATTTGCTGATCCCAGCTGTGTTTCAGCATCACTTAGGGGTTTCTCCACAGCCAAATGCTGCATTAGGTGAGGACACACCAGTACCAGGCAGAATACTGGAAATGGCACTAGGCAGCAGACATCTGACATTGCCTTTCCAACCCCTGGATTATTCCTCTCCATCCAAATGCCCAGGATTCTGCCAGCTGCAACACTGAGAGCCAGCCTGATTAATCGGGAACATAACAGGGGTTAAAATCTCCCTCTGGAGCAGCCAAGTTTAAGTTGGCCATTTTCAGAGCTACTGACTGTTCCTGACATCAAACAGGTAAAGCATCTCCTGCTTTTATAAAGCTCTAAATACCCTCCCCCTCCACCAGCCTACGTGAAATCTGAACCATGTAAGGAGCTCACCCTCCAGCAACAACGGATTGAAGCAAGCCTAGATGACTGAACAGGAAACAACCTTGGGTCTACACACTATCACAGAGTAGTTTTGGATTTTGGTGGGGTATGGAGTACACAAAAAATAGGGTAGACATCAGAAACACCAATGCATAACATTCTTTTTAGTTCTTTTTAAAAAGACCTATGGGAGACCAGCAAGAGCCAGATTATTTGTTCTTCCCTCCATCTCAAAAATCACCAAAAGTAAACAGTTTCCAAATCTCAAGTTAATGCTGAAGTGGGCCAAGTTGGAGCTTACTGAGCTGCAGGGAGTGGGCAGCATTGAGCTTAAACTGTCTTCCTGATGAGTCTGGATGCAGCAAGGGCAGTATGTGGAGGTCTAACAGCTGAAGGGCTTCTAGAGACCTGTAGATTGAAACACAGGTACACCAAGAGGCAGCTGTTACTGCTGCATCTGAGCAGCCTTGGAAGGCACACTGCCATCTGCCCTACATGTCAGAAAATTAATCTTGGCATGGTCTGATGAATGCCAAGACACCTTCCCATTCTCAACCCTGTGTGCCTTGCTCCACAGTCACCACCTTCAGCCCTTTCAGGTGAGTTTTTGCTGTCTAGGCAGTGTGGTGGCACAAAAGAAAACCAAACCTTGAGTCTGCAGACCCACCCTCACCAACAGCCACAGGCAATGGTGCTGTCACAATGAACTGGCCTGTGACCCAAGGTGTGATGGGCAAAGCATCACTTTTGGCAGCAGGCTAGATCTGTACCGAGTGCTGGATTGGGATTAGCACACAAGGAAAATATGATCTTCAAGGTCCTCATAGAAAGTGCTCTAACCAACCTTCTCCTTGGGCTCAGTGCATCCTTGGATCACATCCCATACAGAGCAGTGACAGGAGCTACTTGAGGACCTGCCAAGGAGAGCCAGCTGCTGTTGTGCTCTGTCTACCAGGTTACAACTAAGAAGTACGAGGATCTTGCAGAAGAGGGAATGTGGCAGATGACTTACCACTTTGGAAAGTTATACCTGCTGAGTGCTGCCATACTGAAGGAATGCAGCCATCTCTGCCCATACCTGCCACGGGGGATGTCACAGCAAAAGGAATCTAGTCCAAAAGGAACATGGTTTCTTTTAAAAGAGCCACTTTTCAAAGTGTGTTGGGAGGCTCACACAGTGGTCCTGAGTAGTCAAGCTGAACTAAATTATATCTCTTTGGACCCTAGAAGCCCTACAGAGAAAGCTGCAGTGTTTAACTTGCTAGATGACACAAATTCTGGGCATGGAAACAAAATATATAATTACATCTTCCAGTCAAGTAAGCCTCATCCTCTGCTGTGTCCTGTCCCCATATCCTATAATCCCTTTATAGGATTTCTCCAGCTAGGAAGGGCAAGTAGAACCAGTATGACCACAGAGCCAAGGTAGGAGGATATTTGTTACCCAGATAATCTCCCCAGAGTCCACTACAGAGGAGGATAAGCTCATCTGGAGACATATTCAAAGCACCTCATATTTGTCTGTGCAATTTGATTTTTAAAACACTTTTGCATCCAAGCCAGGTAGGTGAATATACTGATGCAATTAACTGCAGGCAGCTTGGCACAGATGGTCCCCAAGAAACAGAGCTAGCAGAACAGCAGGGGTTTATATTTAATGATGAGCCAGGCCCTCAGTGAGGCAAGTCAGCAAGACCCCACTGAAGGCAGTGGAGACAAGCCAAGCTCCCTCAGCTCCTTGCACCTCTTCCACCAGTAAGCAAGGCACAGCCTCCCCACAGAGGGCCAAGATCCCTCACAGAGCCATAGAATGGTTTGGGTTGGAGGAGACCTTAAAGCTCATCCAGTTCCAACCCCCCTGCCATCAGCAGGGACACCTTCCACTAGACCAGGTTGCTCAAAGCCTCATCCAGCCTGGCCTTGAACACTTCCAGGGAGGAGCAGCCACAGCTTCTCTGGGCAACCTGTTCCAGCGTCTCACCACCCTCACAGGAAAGAATTTCTTCCTAATATCTAATCTAAACCTACCCTCTTCCAGTTTAGAGCCATCACCCCTTGTTCTGTCACTACTTGTCTTTGTAAAAAGTTCCTCCTCAGCATCAGGGACCTGAGCATTCGCCTGCAAACAGTAGTGACGTCTGACCTTGCATCCCCCAAGATCTTGGGCACCCTGGGCTGGAGCTCAGTATAGCTTCATAGGAAAGCACTCCCAAACATCTTGTACCTGTCAGCATCTAGATATTCTGAGAGTAACCACTAGGAACTGTGATTTTGGGGGAAACAGAAACCAAGCTTCCAAATGGCACTTCACTAGAAGGACGTGGTACCCCCTAACTGCCATTACACAGAGAAAAGAGATTAGAAAGCAGAGTCACAGCTCAAAAGCTTCCTTTGTGCTTAACTGGGGCAGCAGCATCCCCAGGCAGTGAGCCTATCCCCAAGTGGTATTTGTCCCATTTTAGAAGATGTGGATTGGTGATCTCTAACACCAGGGAAAATTCTGGCTTGTTGCACTAAGGTCCAGGTTGATCAGAATAGATTTAGACCACAAAGAGCCATGCCAGCTGTCAAAACCATACAGCACCCCAGAGAGCACCATGTCCCTTGGACAACAGGTTCCTGCAGAGCCAGAGCCAAGAAACCCACAGCCTTCTCCTTCTTTCATCTTCATTTAGGAAAGCTGGTCAGAGCTACAGCCCACATCTGCCCTTAGAGTTGTTCAGAGCATATCCAAGAGCAGAGAAAACAGGCCTTTGGTTGGGCAGGAGCTCAGTAGAAACCCAAGTTGTAGCAGTCCTATGTTAGAGGAGAAAGATGGTTTTTAAATGCCTATGCAGAAAGTCTCGTTAAACAGGGAGAGACCAATGCTCAGTGGAAACCGAAATCCTTCTTCCTGAGCAGAAAACCAGGATCTGAAAGGAGATCCCAGAGGGCTCAGAAACAGTTTAGCCTCCTGAATCATACTGCTCCTGCTAAGCAGGGACCTTATTTCCCAGCCTGAAAGATCAGGTTTTCCCCCTACACATGCCCTTCTTCCCCTGCTGCCGCTCTCCCATCATCAGCACCACATCCTCATGCCACCACATCCATGCAAGATTCATCCTGGCAAGGGGTGAGGGATGTAGCTGGAGGCCCAGAGAGCTCATGGCAGGCTTCAAAGCAACCAGCAAGCCTGGCAGAGAACAGGAGCTGCAGCACCTTGCACATGCTATGAGGAAGGCTCCCAGCTTCTGCTGCCCTCCAAACTTAACAGGAGTGAGAGTTATTGCTTCCTGCAGAGAAAAGATGCTGATTAGCTGTTGTCTATGGCACCCCACCTCTCATCAGAAGCAAAATACCATCTGGCATGCCACTCCTGGAGGGCTGCCAACCTTTGCAGTAAAACACGAAGGCGGGAGAAGGTCAAGATAAAGGAAGGGGAGCAAAACAGGCAGAAAGATTAATCCCTGCCAGGTGGTGTCAGTCCAGACATTGGAGTACAAAACTGGATGGATGAGCCAGCAGAGAAGAGGCTCTCTTCTTTCTCTTAGGAGAAAGAGCAAGAAGCAGAAGCAAAACAATTCTCTGCAGGAAAATAATGGGTGAGCTGAAGAGACACCAGATCTGAGCTACAGACCAACTCCAGATTAAGATCAACTTCACCTAAACCTCTCTTGATGGGTACTTGCCCTGGCAGAATTTGCATCACTGGGTTTCAGCTGTCCAAGGACAGACAGGGAGCAGAGACTCCAAGACTGTCCATGGGCAAAAGTAGTTTAAGAGAAGGGAGCCCAGGGAGAGAGGCAAGGCTGGAAGAACCAGTGATGGGAGAACAGCTTAGCAGGTAGCACTGAGCAGGAAGACCATCTCAAAGGGAATGCATCTTCTGCCTCTCCCAGCAGTGTCACATATGGAGCATGAATAGGGCATGACTTGTCCTGGCAAGGTTTCAGCCAGCTGGACACCACGATAGCCATTTCATGCTGAACATCCATCCCCCTGCACTGCAGGCAGCGAGGATTTCAGCAGTAGGGTGGCAAGGGCTCTCCAGCTGTCTGAACACATTCCCATGAGTGTTATCTGCTCCAGAGGTTCTGTAATCAACACACACACCAGCAGAGCCAAACTCTACCACAACAGCAATACCACTGCCGCTCCCTCTCCAAGAGAAAACCCCATCCCTCCCACCACAGCCACTCGAAGTTCAAGCATCCTCCAAGACACTGTTCACTGCTTGCTTCCTGTACCTCCTGGAAGGGGACAGGTTGTTCAACAACTTTATTGGCAACAACATCCACATAGCCACGTGCCAAATAGATTGGAGACTCTGTGTCAAGGCAAGCGTGCCATTCCACATGAAACTGCCTGCTTCTCAGCCTTGGGTTTAGTGGTACCTTCTGACTCCAGGCGATCCAGCCCATAGGTCACAGCTGTACTGATCTTCCTCACAGATGGAAGAGCTGTCCTCCTGACAGAAGATGCCATTGATGCTGGAGTTACCAGGACCACAGCTCTGCTGGATGGCTCCTCTGTCTGTCCAGACTGGGTAGCAGACAACTCATCAGAAGCTGGAACAGCCTTCTCACTGGTGGCCAGGGCCACATCTGTGAGATCTGGAGAAGACAAAAGCAGCAGCAGTTTGGCACAACAGTAGAAAACCCACCATTGAAGAACAAACTCCTTAATGAAAACTTAATTCAGAGTGGAAGGAGTTATTAAACTCTTGTCTCTTCCAAGACTCTGCTGTAATGAAAGCTTCTCCTCCAGGAGAGCCAGCACAGGCAGTTCCCCTTAATGAGGGCTCAGCTAGGTTTTACTTCCATTGCTTTGAGGACTGCTACTCACCACCCCATAGCAAGATCAGAGCACTGAGACACTGGTTGAGATCTGAACCGAGTGACAGATCCAATTCTTCATTGCAAAGATAAAAATTAGTTGAATTTATAATTAAATCCCAGAAGCAAATTAATTAGTGCAAACTGCTGGAAGAGCTTTCCCTCCCCCACAAAAGGGACTTTAATTTAAGAGATACAATGCAAACAGGTTTTTTTTTCTTCTTTTGATGCCCTGAAATATAAGAATTACCAGAAAAGCTGCCCAGCAGCAGTTTCATTACAGTGGTACCTACTACTACAGAAATACACTCCAGCTCAAAGCCAGCTCTGTGCTGAGGGACACCTTGCTGCATTCCTGTTAAGAAGACAGGCTCCTACACATACCTGCCAAGGTGACATTGAACCAGAAGGCAGCAGCTAGATGAACACAACTGTTTAAAATATTTCAGTATGAGCTACATCAACCTGAGAAGAGCTTACCATTCCTCAGTGGAAGAGAATATCAGTGCAGGCTCCCACACCCCAGGGCTTGCCAGACTCACAAGAGGGTGTCTACCTTCCAGCCACTGCTCCCATATCACCCTGATGACGCATTTTCATCCTCCATCCATCAGCAATCTGGCTGCCTTTGGCTTCAGAGGTAAAAGCTTTCCCCCCATAAAAACTGGATTAAATGTCCAAGGCTAAAAGTCAGCTTGCTATCAAGGATAGACATGAGGGTTTTGTTTGGTTTGGGGTGGTTTTTAAGAAAATCTCTACTCCACTGTTATTTGGGGCAAAAAACACATATGCTGGCAGATTTCAGTGAGGTGGATCTGGTAGCACAGGCAGAAGGTAGTGGCAGCCCAGGGCTAGAGGCTGCCTGCAAAAGGCTAGAAAAAAAAAGTCCCTTAGAATATGGATGTTGTGTGTGGAGACTTGAGGGTCCAAGCATTGGTACTGGTTTCAGATGTACCATCTCATCTCGTGTGAAAAGTGAACCTTGAAGCAGAACCCTACCTTCTACATCTGGAGTGTTCACCATAGAGGAAGTACCAGTTGTCACCAGCATCTGGGTGGCACTAGGAACTGTTGGCATCTGGGTGTCCTCCTCACTGTTTTCCAGTGGAAAGCTTGCAGCTCCTGTTCCCTGGGTAGCACCAGGCACCAGTGTCACAACTGACGGAGCAGTATAAGCCTCTTGGGCAATTCTTGTCACCTCCTGAGTAAAATCTACAGCAAGAACATGCGTCAGTACAAACACAGAGGACAGCTGACAGCAACAGAGCAGACATTTGAAGGAACATAACTTCATGAATTAGCATTTCCAGAGCCAGAGTGCAAGCAGCAGGTCCAGCCAAGTATCAGCAGGGCAGCACAGCTCAAAGACAGACGTGAGAAAGTGCGTAACAGCAACGAAGGCAGCACAATCAGTCCTCATTTTCTTAATTGCCCCTTAGAGACACACAGACCTACTGGGGAGCAACACCATGGGAGCACAGCACTGCTGGTCCACAGTGGGAAATGCTATTTGAAGCATGTGAGGCTGCCAGAGCAGTGGGTTTAGTGACCAGCTCTCGTAGCTACAAGACTTTAGCTTTGTAGAAGGGGTTTTTTTTGTTGTATAAGTCTTATTTATAGTGTTGTTTCCCCAACATCTGGGAAACAACAGAGAGGGAACCTGCTGATAAGTCAAGTACTTATACATTCATCTAGAAATTAATCAGTCAGGTTTCAGCACCAGAATGCTATTAGCTTTCCTTCTTTTACAGCAAAATATAGATCTTCTGGATACACTGAGGGGAAGTTGTCCTTTTGCCCCTGCAGCTTAAAGGAGAAGATTAAAGACATCCAGCAATTAAAACAAAATCCTAGCTCATAGTCTTCATCAGCCCAGAAACACGTCATTGCCCAAAACCTGACCAGACTTTTTTAAACATTCCTCCTGTATTTTAAATACAGAGTAGAAAAAATGGTCATTGGGCCAAAGGTACAGCCTCTGCAGGTAAGCATAGCTCAGGGTGACACCATCAGCCCATGGCAGGCTATCTAGGAGGAAGACTTCTGCCTGCTGGTAACAAAGCTGGCACAGCCAGTGGACAGTCAGAGCCTGGACACAGCTTCATTCTAGGAGGGTGAGACTCAACACCAGGAGCTTTTGTTACAAGGGACAAAGTTCTGGACAGATTTTGTGATCTGAGCATCCTTGTAAAGTCATAGAAGATGTCAGTCACTCACAGGCTACCAGCATAGCCTATCTATCCCTGGATTCAAGAAGCATTTCTAACCATCCATTATCTCTGCATCTTCAGCAAGTGTCCACATCTAGCAGTTGAGAGCCAAGTGATCCCAGATGTTAATTAACACCCCAGCAATTATTCCTCCCTCTGCTTTGCAGGGCTTCAGAGTAAGCACTTGCCATATCAAAGGGTCACTTTGGGCAGCATTATCCTCCTTGAAATCAAGTGCTCAATCAGTTGGTCAGAGGCTGGGCTCCCTCTCTAGTCACAGCAGAGTCATACCAGAGGGCTATTCAGAAGCATCTCTGGTTGAGGTGAGATGCTGAAGCCCCTGCTTTGATAGTACACCACACATGCAGAACTTCACTAAGTCAGTAAGTTTTTCCAACTAGCACCACGCCTCTGCTGATGGGACCCCAATTCTCTCTATACACTGCCATACTCAAGCACATTAATCCACCCAGGCTCAGCTGTCACAGCCTTTCCAGTCTCAGCTCTCCTCTTTGCTGCTACAACCACCCTCTCTCAGCTTGAGGAGCAGAAGAGGCAGATCAATGCAGTTGCTTCACATAAGATCCAAGACAATGTACAACCAACAGACTGCACCTTCCTGTACTGAGGGACATCATGTCTAGGAACAGCCAAGGCTAGGCAGTACTTTATAGGTGAGAGTTATCTGCTTAAGGCTGTCACCCCTCCACAGAGGCCCAGGGCCTTTCCTGGGGAGGGGTAAGGGGTGTCCTACCTCTATTGCAGGTACCAAGATCACAACTTTCTCCACTTTATCTTCCTGAAAAGCAGCACAGAGTCCCAAGAGCATCCCTCCTACATCTACACTGAGAGGCAAGTGTCTGCAACAGCCAAGTTTTACCTTTCCGTGAGCTTTCCAGAGTAGGAGAGAGATTGGACTGTGTATCTGTCACCACAGCAGCCTCTGGCTGTGATGGTGGGATGCTTTTCCCTTCTGTTGTGACCACATTTGTGTTTTCTAGCGAGTTGAGATCAGCCATGTCTACATCCGTCAGGTTCACAGTGTGAAGAGCATCACTGCTGTCTGTGGAAGCTGTAGGTGTCTTCTCCCCTTGCACCAGCACTGTGCAGTTGGTCTCCTCAGCAATCCCAGGAATTGGTGGAGGGGACACTGGAGATGGCAGCACTCTTGTTGCATCCTCTTCCTCCCCCACACCTCCCTGCAGGGTCTGGGATGGTTCTGTTGCCCCTTGGTCCTCTGTCACCTCATCACGAGATGTGCTTCCTCCTGGACTTATATCCCCCAGTTTTGTGTCATCCCAGTCAGGTGGCACAGTGTCCATAGGGTGGATGGTGACAACACCAGCCGTGGCAGGCAGCTCTCCTTGGCTGACACTCATCCCCTCTTCCAGGCCAATGGGGGCCTCAGTTGCTGTGAGGGGTTGTTTTGCAGCCATGGACACTCGCACAGCCAGGAGCTTCAGAGGGCTCCCCGTGTGGGCTCTTGGCATCTCCATCTTGGAGGTCACACTGTAAGCTTGGTGAGTTAGGATGACAGGGTGGTCACTTGCTGTTTCCAAGCTGGGAGAGCTGGGTTGCAGCGTGGGCTGGGACACAGCCGAGGGGTGTGAGCTGCTCTCAGCCACCTCCTCCTCCACAGCCACCCCAGAAAGAGAGTTTGTTGAAAGAGCAGCAGAGCTTTGCTCCATATCAACACCACCCTCTGTGGTAGTCTCACTAACAGGTCCACCAACAGACTCCTCCTGGACAGTAGGGTTTAGCGTGGTCACAGCTGTGGTCAGCATGGCCTT
>NW_010322537.1:0-23054 GCF_000700745.2 Antrostomus carolinensis
CTCCCCAGCCTTCCTGTAGGTCCCTTCAGGTGCTTGGTCACCCAGGGGAGCTGAGCAGCCACTGGGCAGTGGCTCTTGTGGGGCCGAGACCTGCAGTAGAAGGGATGGAGGGATCAGGTCAGGCTTGGGCTGTACCCAGGGGTTCCTCTGTCATTCAGGCCAGTGTGCTCAACTCACATTTTCAAGGCACTAGCTTTGCTTTACCCGACTGCAAGACTTCCAAATATTTCTAATTATTTTTCCTGTACATTCTGCTATTACGTGCAAATCTTATTTTTGATACTAAAAATAAAAAAAAATACATACTGCCTAAGCAAAATGAAGAGCTGTGATTCCTGGTTGGAAATGGGTTTAGCTCCAACCAGGGAGCAGCTGCCTGGCTTGGTGTCCCCTGCCCAGCCAGGAGGTTGCCTGCAGTGCTGTGGCTGGTCGAAGGGGTGATGGACCTGCACTCAGCGACTGGAGTTTTAAAATAAACCAAAATTGACAGCAGGGGAAAGAAACCACCACAACCACTGGAGCTAAATCCACCTGTGACCATTAATCAAGCCCCTAAAAATATATTGCTGTGTTTAATCCCAAACCACGAATTTACTGACTAAAGAATTATTGGAATAAATACTTCAAACAGTAAGGGCCATTTAAATCACTCGTGTATACCAGCAGACCTCAAAAAGTGCTCCAAAGGCAGTTTTTTTTTTTCTTGTGGACCAAATTAAGCCTTTTTTCCTTAACTGCCTTTCACTAGCACAAATATCCCCCACCCCACATATGACCCAACTTTGGTAAAAACTGACAGTTTCCAAAGAAACATTTCAAATAACATGAAAGAGATTTCCTAACTCAAAATCCTTCATGGGAATGTACTACTCTTTAAAAAAATATATATGTTTTTTAATTTTTTTTTTGTCCTTAAGATTTTTCCTACACCTGACAGGTGAAATTTGGACTTGAGATTGGAAAGTGAGATAAAGAAGCTAGATCTATTTATGCAGAATTATAGCATTTTAATTAAATAAGCTTTAGAAAAACCTGTATTCACCCTGTTTAGCAAGAAACATGGGAAAAGCAAAGAGATTTTTGCCTGAATTGGTTAAAGCTTTGTATATATTGTGTATAATAGTTGCTTTTTCACTAAGGCCGCTGGTGCCATCAGTGACATTTCTTGTTGCCGATGTGTTTTGTTCAAACTCTGCTTTGCACAAGGCTTTGTAAGAGGCTCTTTTTCCTGCCTTACTCCTCACGGTTAAGAAATCATACATTATAATTATTTATAAGTTTACAATTATTAAGGAAATTAAAAGATGACAATGAGAGGAAGGATTTAGTGATGATGGGGCAGAGCTTGAATTTGTAGCTGGAGCCGAGTAGTGTCTTTGAGTCATCAGAAACCAGAGATATGGCAGAAAAAATCCCTGCTGTGCTGTTGGGATGTTCATTCTGGCTCAGCACTGCCAGTGGTGAACTGATCCTCCTGAAAATTAGCTAAATGCTGCAAGAGATAGTTTTAAGCTCATTCAGTTCCTTGATCTTGTGTGTAGAAAGACCACACAAGGCATGGAGGGGAGCAGATAGGTTGGCAGACAAGAGCAGGATTTTGGTGATAATACTGAAATTCCAGCTGGAAATCGTGGTTAAAATGTAGTATTTTTTACAAGAGAAGAAGGTGGCAGGAGTTAACGTGGTGGGTGTGAATGTGGTGGATGGATAGGAAGTCTCATGCCAAGGGTCAACGTTACTACACAGGATTTTGCCAAATTCAGGGAGAGCTGGTGGTAGTTATTTTTGCTGTCCTCCAGGCCAAAGATAAGATTAATTTGCAGAAAATAAAAGTGTGAAAGTGATCTTGGATTTTGGGTTTAGTGAAGCAATGAAGGAAGGAGGTGACCTCTCTTCCGCTGGTGGTTGGTGAGAACAGATTAGACAAATTGTTGCTGTGTTTGTCCTGGGTACATCCCACCCTGCGGGTCCCCCAAGAGCTCTCCCATGACCACAGCCCTTGCACAACAAGGTTCATGGTGGTGCAGCTTGGAGAACTTAAATTAAAATCCAGTGGAGTAGCACAAATATTTTTCCATGTGGTGCCTCACACGACATCCCTGGTGGCCACTCAGTGGTTTCTTACCCAACGCTTGTTGGCCACCAAGGTGATCAATTTGTGGTCCCTCAAGGACCAGCAGTGCTTGGGTTATGTTTATGTTGGTTATGATGGCACCTCCATGGGCTCGAGTCAGGGTCAGATCCCCTTATCCCAGGCACTGTACCATTGCTGCTGAAGGAAAAAAACTTGTGTTGGAGGAAAGACAAACTAAAGGAGACTGAACAGATGAAGGAAAGGGGAAGGAAGGATGATATAACGAGCAAGTGGCACTGGGGCAGAATTAATACAGTGTTGCTAAATATAGACTTTGGATGGATTTCATTTTTAACGTTGGTTTAAGATAAGGGCTTGCACAGCTGATAGGAAAGGAGTTTTATTGCCCCTCCATAAACTTTTACATTCCTCTGAAGCATTTGCAGAAATGTTAACTGCTTGTGCTACCTGAGCTGCATCAGACACGTGCCCAGAGGTAGGCTTCATTGGTACCTGCTGTAAAAAAACATGTTTTCAAGTGGTTTTAATGATTATCTCTGCTTATGGTATTATAAACACTACTCCTCCTCATTTTTTTATCTTATAAAAATAACTAAATTGTAAGGGTCTTCTTTCAGAAACTAATTCTGTTATAACTCTTCCCTTCTTTCCTTAATAGCAGCTCATGCTGAAGTGTTCTCGTGCCCAGGCTGTCACGTGTGCAAGCAGATGGGGTAGCAGCTAATGACACTCACACCGTGGTCATACCATCTCCATAAGAAAAATGGAAACAAACTTTTTAGCAGGACCTATAGCAATAAGACAAGGGGTGATGGTTTTAAACTAAAAGAGGGGAGATTTAGGCTACATATAAGGAAGACTTTTTTTACAGTGAGGGTGATAAAACACTGGCCCAGGTTGCCCAGAGAGGTGGTAGGAGCCCCATCCCTGGAAACGTTCAGGGTCAGGCTGGACGGGGCTCTGAGCAGCCTGATCTAGTTGAAAATGTCCCTGCTGACTGCAGGGGTTTGGACCAAATGAGCTTTAAAGGTCCCTTCCCACCCAAACCATCCTATGATTCTGTGCCTGTGGAAAGCATGAGACCTGCACTGCTCCTCACCCCGGGGCCAGAATGTCCCACCAACATGCTCCAGCACGTGGGGTCTGAGACAGTGACTCCATGAGCAGAGGGAAGGTTGTCCTTACTGCCCCATGTCAAAATTCCTGCATCTACAGGCTGCAGCCGGAGAGACCTGACAGGATTCAAAGTCTCCCACCACATAGCAAGTTATATTCTGTCTTTGTCTCCGTCTCTCAAGGCGTTTGAGTAGGCTTAACAAGACACTAGGAACTGAAACAATAATATCTCTGTATCTAATGCTTACTGTAAGCAAAAGACAGATTACAAAATAGACTGTTTATTTTTAATTATTAATATGTTTGAGCTAGCAAACCTTCGCAGAGTTACGCGTTGTTTGTCATGGATGGAAAGGAGATGAACTGTTCAGCAATGGTATTAAAACCAATAATTATTCATTCTGGGCATGGCCATTTTTTTTTTCCCCAAGTGTATAATAAAAATTTTTCAAAGCATATACTGAGATAAGGCCAGAAAGGGTTGTGTTGAAACAAAAGATGGCAGAAATCAGGGTTTTCTTCCTAGTTTAGTGATAAACCTCTTTGCTTTGCTGTTCCTCAGTTTCCCAACTTATGACTTAAGTGCATTAGAATTATTTAATGGAGCTGAATGAAACAAGGGTGGATTTCAAAGTACAACTTCTTGTGCTCCCAGTAAAGAGAGAGCAGAGGTATCGCAGGGCTGTAGTTGACCAAATCAAATGCTGCTGGTAGAAGACTTGATCTCAAAGACATCTGCTGCAGTTGTCTTACACACCTCTGTCGTGCCTTCCCCAGCCTCCTCGGTGTAACATACACCGTGCATATACCATGACAGCCTTGGCAAAGAGAGATCAGTGCCCTTTATAAGACTACTCTTGGCACAAATTGGGGAGGATTTCTTGCAGCAAACGAAGAGGCTGTACCCAAGCCCCAGTAAAGCCTGAGCATGCTTTTGTAGCCCTTGCACACGCGCTGCTTTGCAGAGTCTTGCTCCAGCAAAGCCTTCCCGCCGTGGGGCAGGTCCAACACTGCCCAGCTCTCCTCTCCCCAAGGATACATCAGGGAAAATGCCTCCTCGGACTATTTACAGCGCTCTCCTTGCACCACACGAGAGGAATTATCTGCCTCCTCCAGCCCTCAGCTAATCCCTAAATTGCATCTATACTACTAAGCTTAGTTTATTTTCATTTCATCTTGTAGTTTTAAGTATTGCGAGGCATAAAATGGACATGCAAAGTGGTGCTTTAATTTTCAAGGGCAGGAAAGTGTTTTATTTTTAGGATGCTCTTATTGAGGAAAGAATCTCCGGCAGGTCTTATCTGGTGGCTAATAATAGTGACCCGGCGTGCCCTGAGCGGTGCCGGCGCTGCCGCCCTGCCCTTCTCACGCTGTCTGCTTACACCGTTTGCTTCTGTGCAGCTCATTAGAGCCTCCAAAATTACAGAGTCTATTAATGTAATAACAAGGTTTGCTCATAATTATTAACTCCTTGCGCTCTGTGTTATTACTGGAAGGGTAACATTCATAATTAGAGAGCACAAATATTTACTGTAAGCAGGTTTTCTGCGTATTCTTTAGAAAACCATCCACATGTCACCATTTTTAATATCACATTAGAAAATACTGAGAAGGGGTAGCTCATGGCCAGACAACCCTTTGAGATATACACATCCAATTGACAGTTTTCAAGCAATTCTCACTGTTAACTTAAATATAATTCTTGCTTCCTAGGAGCTTTTTATTTTTTGTATAGTCTGTTTATTGATAACAAATGGAGCAAATGGTGAATTAATTTCATATTATTGTCAGGTTAGTGCAATTCCACCAGTGCCTGTGGTGCTGCTCCCAGTTTGTTGTTACTGTTTGTCCCTGTACGCAGGAGAGAAGCATCAGCATCTCAATGCACCAAGTGCATATTATAAAAACCCATATTGAAGTTTGTAGTTTTTCTAAAACCAGAATTTGCTCTTGCAGTACAGCAGTGTTCCTGCAGCTTGTCATCAAACCAAGAAGCACACTTGAGAAAGTATAAATAGAAATTCATTTTAGTAATGCAAATCCCGCAGTCCTATTTTAGGCAGGGAAAATCCCTATATCTTTTTTTTTTTTTTTAAGAAATGTGATGGTCTAGTCTTAAGACTGGGTTTATTAGGGATTTAATCAACCAGTGTGTTACAGTGGCAATTCTCCTCTGCCATTTAAATATATCTGTTTCTGATTGATCTGGCTTTTACATGCTATAAATCCTTGCAAATTAGCTTTGGGTATGACCTCCTCCAGTAACTCACTCTGTTTTATTGACTTGAGTGTTTTTTGCAGATAAGTCCCCTCTCTTCTGTCTTCCATGGCTCCACTGGGAAAACAATAAAGTGAAGAGACAAAAAACAAGTTTAAAATATTTCACTCCCTCACCTTTTTTTTTTTCCCCTCCACTTTAAGAGTTGCTTTTTGTTTATTGATCACAGTGTCCCGAATTGCTTGTATGTATCTTAACGACACTGTTTAGTGACTTTGTAACGTTCTCTTTCTAATAGTTGGCGAGCACCAGCTGACTGGGCACAAAGTAGCAGTAAAAATACTCAACAGGCAGAAAATACGCAGCCTGGATGTGGTTGGGAAGATCAAACGAGAAATTCAAAACCTTAAACTCTTCCGGCATCCTCATATTATCAAACTGTAAGTAGCCTTTCTGCCATGTGTTCAGCTTACTCCTCCATCTGCAAAGACTTCACGTACACAGTTGACTTGGTTTCAGGAGATGGCTTAGAGGAGGTGAAAATGTTAGGTATGGGTCAAGTTTTTGCATGTTAAAGCCAAATGTTGCTTTTTGAGTCTCCCTCTAACTTAGGGGAGGACACAGGTGACGCTTTGAGAAACGATGGAAGATGTTTCTTCTATTGGGAGTCTGAGTTATTGTAACAGCCAACAGGCTGATGTCCCTGCGTCAAGTTTTGCTCAGCTGAACCAGTCCAAGCTTTCTTCTCTTCCAGGCAGAGGCCTTTATAAAGGTGTGTAGAGAGGGTCTGGCCTTTCCTGTGCTGGGATGCTATTAGGAGTTTTTGTGATGACCTTTTTTTGGCTTGGTACCTCCAGACTTGAAGCTGCTGAGAATTTTGCCTGAGGAATTACAGCACAGTCAGGCTCATAGAGGGAAGCTTTGGCCTGAAGTCAATAGGATTTACGTTTTAATGACCTGATTATCCAGAGCTTAAAGGAACATTTTTTAAAAATTTATTATTCAGACATAAGTTTTCAAAGTTGCCACTCTGATGAACCTGAATTTAAGTTGTAAATCAGCACCTGCACTCCAGCCTCTGGGATTCCTTCTCAATCCCCAGTTTGTGCAGCCAGTCCACGTTAATGAGGCACTCGATAATATCTTTGGCATTTCTATAAAAGAAAGCTGTTGAATGGTAACTGCAAGGATAAGTTGACATTTAGGTCAGCCTTAAAACTGGCATGAGATATAGCAAATACCTGGGACTTAGAAGCAAGGGAAAACAAATTCTCTCTACAGTTAAATAACTAACCATGCAGCAACTGTTGACTTTAGAGTAACTTCACAGTTCCATGGATTTATTGGAGAACAGATTGGTATTATTTCATGAAAAAGCCAGCAAGAGTTCTTAGCTGTGCATCCAGCGTCTTGGCAAGTTAAGTCCTGTTCATACATTTGTCAAAGTATTAAACCCTAAAAATTAAACACAGTTTAACAATATTCACAATAGTACATATTACAATTGTGAAGTACAATGATAAAGAAAAGGAGACCATGGTACATAAACCTCCCTTTTCAATAGCTTTTAAACTATATATAAAATAAATAGCCTGGCAATTAACAATAACTTAGATGTCTGGGTCCAAAGCACTGCAGAAAAATTGAGTTGATCCTATTGATTTTTACGGGACTATTACCTGTTCACTTGCTGATCTCTGAAAATTGTTTGAAATCTGTTTGTTTCAAATTACAACCCACAGAACTTCAGCTGTAAAAAAAACAAAAAAGCAAACAATAATGTGTTTGAAATAAAACAGAGGGGGATCTCAGCTGGTGCTGCTGTGAATTCCTGTAGCTGAACTGACCTCAGCTGATTACTGGCAGTTTCTACCGGCTGGGACCCTGCAATGCCTTTGCAGTGCTCAAGGATCATTTTGAATGAAAATGGAGAATAAATTTGCAAGTCAGGGGTGACAGGTTTTTTTTTTTCTTCATTTTAGAATATAGCAGGATTTAATATCTGAAAAATAACTTTTTGGGGTGCTCATCTTTTTTTCTGTACCTTTCCAAAAGAAGCTTCCTCTTCTGTCTAGAGTTCTTCTTTATCTTCTTTTTCTTTGTTAAGAGGGAAACCAAATATACCCCCCAGCTAACAACTCTTCATTTCTAAAGCTGTTGTTGCAGATCTTAACCAAAATAGAAATTTGAAAGTCAGGACAGTGCTAAATGTGATAGGATTGTCTGGCAGAGATTTCAGAGGATTATTAAAAAACTTGAAGAAAAACCATAGGTCTGCAAAAGACATTCCTAGACAAGTCGAAGATTATACCTGAAATAAGTGATGGCTTTTCAGAAGTGGAAAGCAATTATAAATGGAAGATCCAAACATGCTTATTTTAAGGGTTGACTTGAAACTCATAATCTCTTTAAAAACCTTTCCCTCTTCTTCTTAATCATGTTTTTTTCAAAATCCACTTGTGTTTTTGAAGGTACCAGGTCATCAGCACGCCAACAGACTTCTTCATGGTCATGGAATACGTATCTGGTGGTGAACTATTTGATTACATCTGTAAGCACGGACGTGTAAGTGCCAGTACCATGTCAGCCCAAACACTTGTGTGGGAAGAGGATGGTGTTTAGAAGCAAAACGACTGCTAAAGGGAATGTGGTTAAGGTTAAGGCCCAAAATAGAAGTTGCTTCACAGCAATCCCATCTGGAGTGTCTCCTACCCGTCTCGCACAAAAGTTGCGTGTGATTTTTTGCAGCGTTCTCTGGTGTATTTCGATACGCAAACCAAAATATCCAAAGTAACGTGTTGCTTAGTGCAAATATTTGGAAAACTAGCATATTTTTACGATTTTTAGCTATGGGTTGCCTGTCAAAACTCCCACAGTTCAGCAGCAGATTTACGTGTGTGCAGGGCATCGGGGGGGAAGAGCACTCGGTGTGGTCTCCATCCTGGTCATTCGCCTCCCCCTTGGCTCCACGTCAGGTTTTTGGAAGACTTTTGAAGGATGTGGCTTATCTGAATAACAATTTCAAATGCCAGTAATCCTGCTGGGTGTAAATCACTGAGGCACAGGTTGAGCCCATGAAATATGATATTATGGTTACAAAGAAAATCACTTGTGTCTGCCCCATGGACATCCTCCTAGGCAGGGAGCAATTGCAGGGCAAGGTGATAAAAATGGGCTGAAGTGGACATCCAGATTAAGGCTTCAGGTGAAGGATCAGCCCATCAGATGTTTCCTGTCTGTACTGAAAAAAGTCAATACATTTTCAATAAATTGGTTTAGATTAGTGCACTGCTTTATAGAGCTGAGTCCTTCCACTTTTCTACTTACAGTTCTGATTTCCAGCACAGTTTATCCATTTGGATGTTTTCAGTGACTAATTTGGATCTTTTCTGAACTTTCGCATTCAGAAACTAATTTTTTTCATGAAGAGAGTCTTTAGGAAGTCATCAGTAAAAATAATCATCATTTTAAATATAATTTCTGTAATGTAGCTCATTCAACTTCATAGCTAATACAGCTAATTAAAATCATCACAATATTCCACCTTTAGCTTTTTTTTTTTTTTCCCCAAAAGTCATCAGTAAAAATAATCATCATTTTAAATATAATTTCTGTAATGTAGCTCATTCAACTTCATAGCTAATACAGCTAATTAAAATCATCACAATATTCCACCTTTAGCTTTTTTTTTTTTTTCCCCAAAGCCATCTATCCATGAGAAATCGCTCCCTGTAGCATCCCCTGCAGTGTTTTGTCCAGCGTCATTCTGCATGGGCTGTATAGCAGAACTGGTCCCCTTGGGACAGCGGGCCATTGCCTCCATAGGTGCTACCAAGAAGTTCTCCTTGATAGCTCAGCTAAATTTAGGTTTCTAATTTCAACTCTGGGCTATATCATTTGCAAACATTAGCACATTATAAAATGCAAGGGGGGAAATCTGCTTTATTTGCTGCTTCTGGTGGAAAACACGCTGTGATTTTCTCTCTGCACCCTGGAATGTTTTGGCTCCGTGCTAAGTCACACCTTCCCTTGCCAGCTCTGCACGCAGACCAACCTTCAGAACTATTTCCTCTTGTACCTGTAGGTTGAAGAGGCAGAAGCTCGACGCCTTTTCCAGCAGATTCTCTCTGCGGTGGATTACTGCCACAGACACATGGTTGTGCACCGAGACCTGAAACCGGAGAACGTGTTGCTGGACGCGCACATGAATGCAAAGATAGCTGATTTTGGTATGTGACCCCAGCAGCATTCCAGAAATGCAGCCAGCTCTGAGGCGCTTGCTGGAGCGTGTCCGTGTAGCACGCCTTACAAAACCCAGAGCCTGTTTTCCTAACCACTAGCAGTTACTTTACCTGAAAAGCCCACAGTTATAAACACCGGCCTTTTTGCAAAAGCAGGGATTACTCATTGTAGGCTGCTTCTGAACTCACATTAAGAATGGAGCAGCAAGGTAATTTGTAAATCTTTGTTATGTTTTAGTACAATCACCTAATATAAAGATTTATCTAATTTATGTTTAAGACAGACCCAGTGCAGTTAATTCCAGGGTGAGCTGGCTGCGTGTGTTTATTTTCATGCATGTTCTCTGTACGTTTGGCCATGTGCTCTTGGCCTCACTTCATTTTACAAATGAGCAGTGACAGGAGCCTTTAAGTGGCATTACCAATTGAAATCCACTGAAATAGCTGGGCTACCAGCTCGGTCCCGGTGAGTCCTTTCTAGCAGTGATAAATCCTTTTGAAGATTTACTGATTTCACAACCCCACACAATTCCCATATAAATTAAGTGCTCTGGGATGAATTATGTCTCTTTTCCTCTGTGCTCTGGGATTTGCAACTTAGAGAAGCAAATTAGCCTAGAGTGAATATTCCTTGGTTGGATGTGAAAATAACAATAATAATAATAATAATTTGCAAATCAGCTCAAAGGAGTCTATCTAAATTATGTCAACAGTTCCCCTCCAAATTTCCCCCTCCACTTGCTATACCTCTCCTCTGCTGTGCAACAGAGAGTCCTCTGTGGCTGGACCTTCACATCAAACATCATTATGTAGTAAATGTCTTGCTCTTAGGGTTGTCCAACATGATGTCAGATGGTGAATTTCTACGCACCAGCTGTGGTTCTCCAAATTACGCAGCCCCTGAAGTCATCTCTGGAAGGTAGGACATTCCACTTCTAATCAGAGCCTATGTGAGCACATGGTCTTTAAATTTGTTCTTGGGATTGGAAACAGCTTTGCACATCTAGTAAAAGCAGCTGAATCTGTCCAGCCTGTATTTTAAGTTTGGGTGAATCTACTGGCAAAAATGTGAAAGTTTTCTTGGTTATTACATTTCCCAGTAGCGGTAATATCAAACCATGCTTTGCTAAAGATGTTTGCTTTGGAGAAATTATTAATAGCAGATGTTGACTGTTTATATTGCTAATTAAAGAGGGTGAAAATCATTCTTTGGATGCAAATACTGAGGTTTCAGATGGAAAGGCTTTTCCAGGCCACCCCATTCTCTCCTGCCCACCCACAATATAAAACACAGTGTTAATGAGGAAACCCATTCACTGACTGAAGAATCAGGAAGATCTTTAATCACTTCCTACAGTGTTAAACTCTAGTATTGAAAATACTTGTCTTGTTCCTTAAGCTCAGGGTTTTGTTCATGACAGTAGGCTGAACCTTCATAACTTTGTTTGGATTGATGAATTGAATTGACAAACCTCCAGTGTGGTTGCATCTCTCAGCGTGCAACATCTGTGCAACACATGGCATGTTGAACACACTCTGCAAGGTTGAATTAGACTTCACCATGTTGATACAGAAGTGTTACCTTCAACATTTTGCTGCCAGGAACCTAAGTTACAAAGAATGGACTTATTTCCCTAACTCTATAATTGCATAGCAAGGATGCAAATACAAATTTTCAAATTTTCAGTCCTCTGTATGGTCTTTCAAACTGCCCATGTCATTACCTTCCCCATAGTTTTGAATCACACTTTGCATGAGCATTAGTTTTCCTAATACAGCTTATTTTTGCCTATAACTCTAGCTTTTAAATACAACATTTTGTTCAAAGTGTCTTAGCTGTGATTATGATTATTTCATCCATGTTTACACCAGTGCAAGTGTTGGCAGAGTATCCTAGGAATTAGACCAGCATCCAAAAACCCTGTTGTGACTACAGCTCTATGTGTGAAAGCAAATAAATCCTCATTGTCAAGAGGGGGACAAAGCCAGAAACTCTACTGGGATTCCAAAAAAATGTTATTTCCATGTCCTTTTTCAATAAAGGCCAAAAGTACTTTTGTTTGAGTTTGTATAAGCGACAAGGCACATGGCAGATTAACGAGTCCCTGCAGTCCCAGTGTGCAGAGCCTGATCATTCCAAGGATACAGGCAGTACAGCTTATTAACAAGAAAAGTAGGAAAGAAAAACAAAACCAAGCCTACATGTTGCCCTTTTTTCACTGGCTACTGCTGCAGCCCTCCAGCGTAAGTACTGCTTACCATGTCTTGATTTTTATACCCCTGAATTATATGCCAAGCTGCCTTCTTCTCAAAGCTATAGCAACGTAGGAGAGCTGCGTTTGTGGGGCAGAGGCAGGATCTGCTGTTGCTGCAGCAGGGTGGGTGTGTGGGGGGTGAACTGGATCCCAGTTCCTGCTGCCTTTGCTGGGTAGAGCACAAAAGCAGTCGGCTGGAGCAGTCAGAAGGCTGGAGCACCTCTCCTGTGAGGACAGGCTGAGGGAGTTGGGGCTGTTCAGCCTGGAGAAGAGAAGGCTCCGGGGAGACCTTCTAGTGGCCTTCCACTACCTGAAGGGGCTCCAGGAAGGCTGGGGAGGGACATTTGACAAGGGCAGGGAGTGACAGAACAAGGAGCAATGGCTTTAAACTAGAAAGAGGGGAGATTTAGATGAGATATTATGAAGAAATTTTTTGCTGTGAGGGTGGTGGGACAGTGGCACAGGTTGCCCAGAGAAGTTGTGGATGCTCCTCCCTGAAAGTGTTCAAGGCCAGGTTAGATGAGGCTTTGAGCAACCTGGTCTAGTGGAAGGTGTCCCTGCTGATGGCAGGGGGGTTGGAACTGGATGATCTTTAAGGTCCCTTCCAACCCAAACCATCCTGTGATTCTGTGAAAAGAATTGGTCTTTCTATCTGTTGCAGTCGGGCACGGAGGCAGGACCCAAGGAGGCATCTAGATAATTGTCCCTGTTTCCAAAATGCCCATACTTTGCTGCTGTCCCTGACCTGAGCAGGGAAAGTCTCAACAAGCAGAGCTGGTGATTTGGTGGTGTTTGGAGAATGACCACATGCTTTACTGGTGCTTTTTGTACCCTAGTGTGTCTGCAGTGCTGCTTTACAGGAGGAGGAAGTGCAGGATGCTGAGGTTTCGTGAAGAGAGCCCTGTATTTGTATTTCAACCTCTGTATTTTGGTAGGATTTTACAGCCCAAGGATAGGCACTGCCTCCCAAAATCTCTTGAGAAAGCATCAGTTGGAGCAATAAGAGATAAGCAAATGAAGTACACGAGCAGCAGCAAAACCCATCTATTTGGGGTCTCCCAACTTGGTGATGCCAGGGAGCCCATTAGCAGCTTGTCGGAAGCGGGAGCGCTTGCCTGCCAGCACGCAAACTTCAACTGAAAATAAACACTCAGAGATACAGGATCTGCTGCTATTTCATCTGCCTCGCTGAATGAACAGAAATTGCTGGCTGAGCCCTTGGGTGAAGGAGAAAACAGCCTGGGAGATCTCTTGGAAATGTGAGGGTTGGCAGGGTCTGGCAGAGGCAGGGATGCACACGGCCATCCAGAGGAGCCAGGGCAGCCCACACCAGCTCTACCATGGCTTTTCTCCTTGCCTTTGGGGGATTTTGGCTTAGACAGGTTTGGTTGGGGGCATCCACGTGAGCTGTGCTGGGGTGGGCTGTGGTCTTGACTGCCACAAAGCTGGCAGTGGTTCCCCAGTGGGACCCTGCACCCTAACTAAGGAGAAGAGGACAGGGGGTGACACCTTTCTCCTGCCCTTGCCTTTGCACAGGCTGTACGCTGGCCCCGAGGTGGACATCTGGAGCTGCGGCGTTATCCTCTACGCCCTTCTCTGCGGCACTCTGCCTTTCGATGACGAGCACGTCCCCACCCTCTTCAAGAAGATCCGTGGGGGTGTGTTTTACATCCCCGAATACCTCAACCGCTCCGTTGCCACTCTCCTCATGCACATGCTGCAGGTTGACCCCCTCAAGCGAGCAACCATCAAGGACATCAGGTCAGCCCAGGTGGGATGGGGTGGGTTGGCTGTGTTCAGGGGGCTCCGATGGACTGGTGGCAGAGGATGGTGGCTGTCCTGGGGGTCACCTGCTGGCAGTGGGCAGGGTGCTTTACAGGAGTAGTCAGCTAATCCAGCTGGTTTTTGTCCCAAGTGATTCAAGGAGCACTGCTGCACCCTTTGGTTCTGATGGAGAGGTGGGTGCTGCTGGCTGGCAGTGGATGATGATGAACAGGGTGACTATTTTTTTTATATATATTTATATATATAAAATGCTATTTTATTGCATTCTAAAGTAGCCTCAAAAATCTCTTAATAGTGCTTAGCAAAACCAGTTATATCATGCAATAATCATAAGAAAATATCCACCAGCCATTTTTAATTACATTATTTCAAGACCACCTCCCTCTGGGTGCCAGTTCAGAATAAGAAGGTAATCATTGGACTTAGTATCTATCCAATTAAAAAAGAAAAGAAACACAAGAATTGCTAATTTAATCCTTAAATGTCGGATATAGTTTAAAATGTGAGCAAATGGTTCATCTTTAAATGCAGTGAAGTTTTCTTGTCTAGTCAGTGAGTGCAGTGCCTGTGAACCTTTTATCTGCATGCATCACTTTGGAAATTCAAGGTACAGGGAACAGTTGTGCTCTTAAGCAGATATTTGTGCCTGCAGAGATCATTAAGAGTTCATGGCTGGTAGCAGGACTTCAAAACTCTCATAGTCTGAGTCATTTTAGAAATGTTTTGTAAAACTGGAGCCCAATACACATTTTATGAAATTTATAGTAATGGTTACATCTAGCTGGTGTGCTAAGCATACATGTAAATGTTCCTGGGACTTTCAGGAGTTCTCAGGTTTTTAATGCATTTGCAATGGATGGCCTTAATTTTACCCTTCAAGTAAAACCAAGTAAAATGCCTTTTTTATTTCTTAAGTCTGTAAGACTAAAGGATTTAATTACATGTTAGGGCAGCAGCACGTGTGGGAAGATTACAGCTGATACACAGAACCTATAGACAAGCCTCTCTATGGCATTCAGCCACTTAATTATCAGTGACTTCATTGTAAAGCAGTGGGAATCGGGTACCTGGATAGCTTTGATGCTCTGTATCTCTATCAGACCTAATAATTAAAAAGCATGAGCATCTCCTAAATGCTGAGGTCTTACTCCAGAGCCATGTGAGCAAGCAGCCACACTTGCAAGGTGTTATCGTTGTTGCCGTACTGGGGGCAGGGCTGGACTGAGCTCCCTATTTTGCAGCTGAGGGTTAGTTTTAGCTAGACCAAGCAATACAGGTGAGGTGTATGCAGCCAGCCAGTTTTGCATCCCCACCTCCCATGCCAGAAGACTTATTATGGCCACCTCATCTCCAGTTTAAAAACTGCTGCACTTTTATGAATGTAGACCTGATTTTGTTGGCCAGTGCCTTCATGGCTTGGTGATGGCAAGAGAGGATTTGGGGTCACCAAGCTGGAAACACATTGCTTATTCCTCAATGAAAAGCTTTAACCACCAAGACAAAGCTCCTTGGATGCTTTTGGGGAGAAAGCCTGGGATTGGTGGCAGTGATTTACTTTGCATAGAGCTCACGGCAGCTCCTCTTTGCCTTTCCCCAGGGAGCATGAGTGGTTCAAGGAGGAGTTGCCCAGTTACCTGTTCCCAGAGGACCCTTCCTACGATGCAACTGTCATTGATGACGACGCAGTTCGGGAAGTTTGTGAAAAATTTGAATGCACGGAGTCAGAGGTGATGAACAGCCTGTACAGCGGTGACCCTCAGGACCAGCTGGCAGTGGCCTACCACCTGGTCATTGACAACCGGAGGATCATGAACCAAGCCAGCGAGTTCTACCTTGCCTCCAGCCCTCCCACCGGCTCCTTCATGGACGACAGCGCCTTGCACATCCCTCCCGGGGTGAAGCCACACCCTGAGCGGATGCCGCCATTGATAGCAGACAGCCCCAAAGCGCGATGTCCTTTGGATGCCCTCAACACCACAAAGCCAAAACCCCTGACTGTCAAAAAGGCCAAGTGGCACCTGGGGATCCGCAGCCAGAGCAAACCCTATGACATTATGGCCGAGGTGTACCGCGCTATGAAACAGCTGGACTTCGAGTGGAAGGTAGGGAGTCCTGCTGCTTCCTGGTGGTGGTTTTCAAGAGTTGTTTCATGAGCTGAGTTGCTCAGGGAGGTTAGTGAGTACAGCTTCACCTGTTTCGAAACAAATGACCACACCTTGAGATCATCCCTGCTATTTCTCAGTAATACAAATGCACTGAATTAAGATGCTATCTGGGGTTTAATATCTGTAGTGTTTATTTATGGTATGAAATAAGAGTTTTCTTTCTGAATGCTCTAAGCCTCTGGCTGGAAAGATGATTCTGCCTTGTTTAGCTGCAGGGAGAAGAGAAGTCAGTCATATTTCTAAGTTTAGTGGCTAATTCCTTGCGAGGTTATCTCAAGTGCTCCTGAGCTTGGGTCTTATCAGTCACTTGTCCTGAAATGGGACGATATGCATCTTAAAAGATGCACAGATGAGGGACAGGGGGGTGTTGGGGGCAGGAGTTTATACTGTTGATTTGGTGGCATTTTCCTCCATGGAGATGGAACGGTGCCCATGGACCAGACACACCTTCAGACATTTACTGCTTCTCTGGTTTAGGGCTCAGCTTCTTGAAGCTTGATTTAAACCCAGGTGGCATTTTAGTTGACAGTACTCACTTCAGATATTTCTTCAGAGCTACGCAGCATTTAGTCACAATCTTTGTCAAAGTCAGATGAGGAAATCCCTAAGTCAGCCCTTAATATTTACTGCTGAGCCCCATTCCCAACATCTCAGTGCAGTCGCTGACATGATCTCTCCTGACTCATGGTCTTTCACAGCAGCCTTGTGTGAGCAGCAGGAGCAGGTAAGGAGAATTTCTGCCCAGATACTCATCATCTCCAGAGGAGGTACCCTTCTTGTTCCAGGTCCCAAGGGTGGGACAGTGTGAACATCACTGTGCTGCTTCTTGAAAGTGTCCCATCTCCTTCTTACTTTTTATATATTATGTATTTAAAGCCAAGTAGCACCTAGAAGCCCGATTTCACCGCACTAGCCAGGAGATGGACTGTCTCCAGATGCATATGCCTACATCAGCCAGACATTTGTTAGCTGCATGGTTTTGCAGAGAGTGAACAAACCCAACGTATTTCTGGTACAGCTTCACTTACCAAGTCAGCCCAACGTCTTCACGTAGGCAGTGGAGCTTATTTTGTACGAGGAGGTTTCACAATAGTCTTTCCCACCCTAAGAATAACTTCAGATGTGACTCTTGATCGAAATAGCTTTCCCATCCATGCAACCACTTCATAAATATAACACAGAGAAAAGATCTCATTGCAAATGAGATGCAGCAGATTGTGGGGTGGGAAGCGGCAAGAGAAAATACACAGCTCAAGGCTGATTCACAAACACTGAATTTAGCTGTGCCCATGGAAAGGTTACTCTCCCCAGCTGCCCAGCCTGCCCTGGTTTCACAGGTATGGTCCTTGGACATGGTCCACAAGTGGACTTTTGGCTCATTTGGCCGTTACTGCTAATGAGGGAGGAGCAGCATCAGTTTGTTGCCTGACAGATGGGTCACAGCAGCTTCATCTCCCAGCAGCTGGTGAATCAAAACCTAAGCAGCATTTTTAAAGACAGCTTTTAGGAGGAAATAGGATATGAAGCCATATGCTTAATTTTACAGGCATTGTTCTTTCTAGAAGCTGTTTTTCTCAAAAGGTGTCTTGTTAGTATTTAGAAGAAAGTAAGGAAAGAAATGTTCTTCTAGCTATCTTGATTCTCACTCCTGAAAGCAAGTTACCCATTGCAGGTGGTGAACTCCTACCATCTCAGAGTACGCCGCAAGAACCCAGTGACGGGCAATTACGTGAAGATGAGCCTGCAGCTCTACCAGGTTGATAACCGCAGCTATCTCTTGGACTTCAAAAGCATTGATGGTAAGTGGGAAATGATGCAATGTGGGATGTAAACCACATAAAATTGTAAGTTTGGAAATTTAAAAAGAAAAATTAAAAATCATTCTTTGCATTTCAAAATGCTTATGCAGCTGTTTCAAGTCAACGAAAGCCCTTTTGATCCATTCGTCTCCACTGCTGTTACTAGTGCCTTACCAAATATGTGTTGCAGATGCCAAACTAATGCCACTTTTTTTTTTTTCTTTTCTTTTTTTATATTCAAGATGATGTGATGGAGCAAAGGTCAGGCTCCTCCACACCCCAGCGCTCCTGCTCTGCTGCAGGCTTGCACCGGCCGAGGCTGAGCATCGATGCCGCCGCGGCCATCGAGTGCCAGTCGCTGATGGGCTCTCTGAGCGGCTCCTTCGTTGGCAGCATCCCCTCGGTGACACCGCGCCTGGGGAGCCACACCATGGACTTCTTTGAGATGTGTGCCAGCCTGATCATGGCCCTGGCTCGTTGACAGGTGGCACCAAAGCACTGGTCCCTCTGCACACGGTATTGCACTGTGAGGATCTGGTCTGACTTATCGTTCCATGTTTTTTCTGCTTTGTTCTTCCTCCTCCTCCTCCTCTGCCCCTCACCGCTCCAGAGGCTGTGACACAGAGCCACTTCCAGACCCAAAACATTCTCCCCTCTAACAAGGCACTGAACAAATTAAGAATTAACTTTATTTCACTCATTACTCCATGGTGAATTGTATCCCATACCCTTTTTTACCAAGTGAACCCGATGGGAAATGTCGGCATGGCTGTAAAGTAGCAAGTGTATCACTGAGTTTTTGGAAAACACCTCCCCCTTGGTTCATCCTGAGTTAACAGAGCCATGGCTAAGCTTTCTGTGATGTCGGTAGCATGCGGTGAGGTTGATGTTGTATCCCCTTTGCTGTGCAGAGCAGGGGCAGGATGGGCTGAGCCAGGTCAGAGGGTTGACCAGGAAGTATGTGAAACAGAGCGGAGGAGTGATGAAGTAGGTCTGTGGCGTTCGTACCCACGTGCCAGCGGGGCTGCTGGCCTCTGCTAGCACTTCCCTCCTAAAACTAGCATCTGCTTAGATGCTCCTGCACTCGTGCAATATGCCATCTGTCCCCTCTGGTTTTTTTTCCTCTGCTAAAGATGGGGAGGGAAGGTGGGATGTGCAAAGATCCTGTTGCGAATGTGCCCTTGGGAAAGCCTCCACGTGTCAAGCCTTTGCAGAGGAGTGTCCTGTAAGATGCTTTACTTCCTCCTCCTGAGAGCGCTGGACGGCACTGACCTGCTCACCATGTTCAAAGGTGAAGGCTCCCTGCCTGTTTTCCAGCCTTTAATCATCATCCAACCTCCCCTGCCACACCGCCAGCTCCAGGGGCCGAATCCAAAGCAGGGTTCAGATGAGCCACCCGAAAACCCATCACTTTGCCCCTGCTTCAGCTAAGGGTGAGGATCATCACTGCTGGGCAAGAGCCAGCAGCATCGCACAGCTCCGATGAGCATTTACCTCTCACCTTTCTCATAGGAAGCTTTCGCCGGTTGTCACCACCCTAAAATTGCTGCCAAATCTGCCTTCTCTGCCGTCCCCCCGCGCAGCTGCGTGCCGCCGGAGACTCGCTTTTCATGCCGAAGGGCTTTCCCGTCCCACTGCTGCTCACCGGACTGTGACCTGCACCACTCCGCTGATAAGGCAGGGATATCTGAATTCAGAGTTTTACTGTTTCTTTACTACTGGCTATCTGAAGGATAGGATTTTATTTTTTAAGACAAATTACGGAAATTTTTAAGGTTAAATTCTTGTTATTCAAGGGTAAACTCTTATGCGTGTGTGACTTCTTTATTTAAAAGAATTATTATTTTTTATTACATAGACTTAATCTAATGGGCAGTGTTGGCATCTGCTTGGCTTTGCTACAGTATTTAATTCCATCTATTTGATTGCAAAGGAACATAATAGTCTAATCAGTCAAGGAACAAATGCTTTATGAAAACTTTGCCAAAAAAAATCCTGGGTGGGTTTTTTTTTTTTTTCCCTTGGGTTTGTTTTGTTTTAAGAAACAAAGCAAAGGAGAACTTGAGCAATGTTGCTTGTCCCAGGTATGTGATCATTCAACTTAAAAAAAAAATAATAATTATCCATCTTTTTGATAGCTTCTTATGATCCATCAAGGTTTTTTTGTACAGTTGCACTTTAATTTATACTTTCTGCAAGTTTCTATGAGAAGCAAGGAAGAGAACAACACATTAAACCTTTTGTACTAATCATTTTAAGTAACGAAGACAAATATGGGATATTTTTGCCATCTACTGGCAGTTAAGTGGACGTTTTCAGCTTTGAAGTCCCTTTTTTTAAAAAAAAAACAAACACAAAAATGCCTTACTTTTGTTACAGATTACGCTTGGGTTCTCACTAACATGACTTTACAGCTCCAATTTTTCCAGAAACCGCACAAAATAGAAAGCTTCCAAAAAAAAAAAAAAATCAGTTTTGCTGTTGAGTTCTCATACACTAAATCCAGCGCATCAGTGGTTGGATTATAAACCCGGCAGCAGAACAATTTTGTTTTCAGAAGAAACACTGGAAATATTTGTAGTACTGCTAGGTTTTGTAATGAGCTTTTTTATTATATTATCATTATTAAATAAATACTCTGGGTTGGAGGATAGCTTTGGTCCTCTGCCTGGTGGCTATCGGATGATGCATGTCTCCAGTGCTGTGGTGTGAGCGGGTCATACCTGGTGAGGATGGAGAATCTGGAGTCCTGCATGCCAAAAAATAAAACCACCCCAGAGCCAAAGCTGAGTAGCACCCAGCTCTTGAGCAGCTTTTAGATCAGTGCTGAGACCTGAGCAAATGCTGAGCAAACAGCCCTAAATTGTTTTGGATGCTGGAGATAAGTCCCTTTGGAAAGGAGCAGGAGGGGGCAGCTCAGCAGCTGTAAGGACAGACATTAATTTCCATTGAGGAAACAGTTAGGAATGTCCATACCCCTGCCATGAAATGTATTGGAAATGTAAAAGGCTGTTTAAATCATCACTCCCAACTTAAGCATCTTGCCAAGTCAGTTGTCCTGGAAACACCTGTAGCTCAGTGGATAAGGGGCTGGTGCCTTAGATACAATCTGCAGTTCAGGAGCATATAGATGTACAGATGTCTTGCCTTAAAATTACACTTGTCCTCTGGGATTTCCTTACCCAGCAGAACTAATACTATTAAATGGCAGCAAATGCCCTTGGGAGGAAATATTTGCTTCCTGGAGGCGGGTGGGATTTCTAAATGGTAGAATAAGCCTTGTAGCACTTGGCATCTTCTCAGATCCATGCAAACATTAAATCATATATGGATCTGCTACACCAGTCCTGCCAAGGAGGCAATAAAAGCATCTGAGTTTTCCATATGGAGAGAGACAAAGGGATGGAGCAACTTTGCTGCTCAGTGTCAGCAGTAGGACTGATAGAAGTACCTCCTTGATGAACGCATCGGACTAAACTGTCCATTACAGCCTTAGCCAAATCCACGTTGCATTTTGAAATATTTTGAGAAGTTTAACTTTATTTATTTATTTATTTATTTATTTTACCTTCAAATAGGCTGTTTCTGATTCCCAGCTGCATTTAAGCTGCTGACCTCTGCTTACATTTTCCAGAGGAAAAGTTTAACTTTTATGCTGTTACTTTGTGGTCGGGTTTTTTTTGAGTTATGCTGGTACATGCATGAGCATCAGGAAAAGCAGGGTAGATGTATTTGAACTACAGAAACTTGAATTACTCCAAGTGCAATTCTTCCAAAGCCACTGGACAGCTGTGCTTCACAAGTCACAAATTCACCCAAACTTTGCTTCAGCCCAAGGGGAGAGAGACAAAAATGCAAAAAGGGGATTGAGTTCAGTTAGGCTTCAGCATCCTGGATGAGTTAATTCAGAAATAGCTTGGACTATACTAGTTGGAAAATATATATATGTATATATTATATATGCATACATAGATTTAAATATAATATATATATGTATATATTATATATGCATACATATATATATTAAAAATGTAGGTAGCATCACGGTCATTGGCCTCTCATCTTTATTTGCCCAGCAGGGTAGGTGTGTGCCCTGGACTCCTGCCATCACACACACTAATCCCGGTGTGTGAGAGGACCCAGATAAAGGGGATGATATTTTTACACCCTCTTCTAGGTAAAGCCCATGAGTAGCTCATCTGACCCCGTTAGACTCAGTGTGGCCTGGGCCAGGGAAGGGAGGAGAGGTGGCATCGGGAGCCGTGAGCATCCTGCCCTTCCCTGGTGCCGACGGTTTGGGGCAGTTTTGTTTTCAGGAGTCAGAGCTGAGCAGGTGAAGGCAGCAGGATTTTTTTTTTTTCTCTTAACAGGTCAGAAATGCATCTTCAGTGTGTGTGTCTAATTTAACATTTCAGGAGGTGTGTAGAAGCACAGGGGTGTATATGGGCAGTGTTGTAAAAAATGAAGCAACTGGTTAGTATCTGTTATATATACTTTTTTTGTGTGTAATTATAATGCCATTCATATTGGAATAGATGAAGTTCAAACAAAATAACCATTCTGTCTACTCCTTTTCATTTTACTGCTCTTTACCATCAATTGTCTTGTGTGCACCCATATAGAGGGAAGAGACACCTATGCACAAGACATGAAATTGTGCCTTCAACATCCATTAGGACTGCTGGAAGTCACAGCTTTATTTCAGGAGGTGCACAAATCCCTCAGTTTATGCAGAATCCCACCGGTGAGACATGCAGGCCGTGTTTCTAAGTACTTGAAGTACCATTTGTTGTGCAATTATTTGGCTTCACTCTTTTATTAGCTGAGAGGAAAAGGAGAAGAAGGAAGGATCACAGATCCATCCCTTTGGGTGAGCCAAACAAATCCTCACTCCAGCTCCTGCAGTATTTTACTGGAAAGTTTTATGATTCATTTTTGTTTCAGGTGTATGATGTACCTAATAGAGTCGCCTTTTTTAAGGTCTTTGGTATGGGCTTTCCATTTAGCGCTTTCCTTTGGCTTCCTTAGCCCCTCCCTTATATATTCCTTCTCATCATTCACTTATAAAAAAAAAGCAAGAGCTTCCTATAATTCTGAATTTCCAGTCTGCCTCCTGGATGTGGAGTTAACAATTCATTCAGAGGTACCTCACTGCCATGCCTGAGAGATGAACTGGTTTTCAGAATTCCCACATTATAACTGTTGACCAAACACTGACTTTTGCTGAGAGCAAACCTGGCATCACATGTATTTGATGCACATATCTTTGCTCGTTTTGATCATCAAAGTTAGGAGAACTGGAAGGTAAATCAGAGCTCTAGCTGCAAAGCATGAGTATACTTTTGGTGTTAAAAAAGGTTTTCAACAAAAGCCTTGGAAT
>NW_010322537.1:23064-59626 GCF_000700745.2 Antrostomus carolinensis
TAATTTAAAAATCAAAGTTTATTTCTAAAGTTCATCTCTGTTGGGTTTTTTTTTTTCAAGTTTTGAAATTGTTTATCCTCATCTCACGAAGCTGTGAAGTAGATACTGTAGACATGGTAATATTTATTCTTGTTGCTGAAAGCATGTTCATGTGTTTTGTATCATGTTATATTCACGTGTTTTGTACCTCAATGCATTTGTTTTTGTTTTTTTTTCTTTTCAAGCACAAAGCAAAACTGAATCCCAGGTTAACTGTCAAGTTTTGAAATTGTTTATCCTCATCTCACGAAGCTGTGAAGTAGATACTGTAGACATGGTAATATTTATTCTTGTTGCTGAAAGCATGTTCATGTGTTTTGTATCATGTTATATTCACGTGTTTTGTACCTCAATGCATTTGTTTTTGTTTTTTTTTCTTTTCAAGCACAAAGCAAAACTGAATCCCAGGTTAACTGTAGTGTCCATGGCCCAGCATCTTGGGGCAGACACACCTCAGGTCTATGAGAGATACAAACCAGACTAGTCCACTGTAATTTTTTGTTCTTAATATAAAAAGTATTTCTGATTTTTCTTTTGTTAAAATACTCAACTTTAAAAAGCTCAGAGTATTAGCATCCCTTCAATACATTAGCATGAAGCTCAGAAAAAAATCTTGAGCTTTACAAATACTTCATCCTTCTTGGCATTTTGTACTTTGTCAATTGACGGACGGGAGAAGGTTTGTTGGTTTTTATTTTTCAAATTACTTGCTTTAGTACTTTCTGGGTGTAGCTGTTGTGGAAGGGCACAGAGCCTAGGTTCAGTTTTGTCCTTTGTGCAAGTAACTGTGCGTTAGATAATCACAATGAAGCCTTTTACCTTCCATTTATGGTGTGGAAAGCGTTTCTCGGTGTACTGCACTGCATGCGATAGCTGTCTCCATGGTTGACATTTGCACTTTAATAAACTCCGAGATGAAAAGAGGCAAGAGCAGCAAATCCTTAAAACTTACTTATTGCACAGTTCCTTTTTTGCAGGCTGGGCTTGGCTGGTAGAGTTTCCCTCTGGAGATGCTCCTGGCACATCCCGGCTGCCGGGCCATGGATTACTCCCAAGTCTTGGGGCGAGGTGAGGGGGCAGGGAAGGGAATTAAAATATATATGTGAATAACATAAACAGCTTCCCCATCCCAGAATACACGCCAGGAGCCAGGCCCAAGGGTTTTCTTGTGTATTAACGTGCATCCAGCAGAGCTGATGGACTTGTGCTGACTCAGATCTCAACTCCTTACACAAAAGCATGGCAAGAAGAGTTTTAAAGATACTGTGCAAAAATAACCTTTCATTGCAGGGAAGGAGCTTGCAGGGGTATTGGGGACTTAGTTCATATACACCTGTGATGCAGAGGGATGTAAACCCAGTTAAAGCACAAAGCTGTGGTGAGTGTTCCAGTTCCTATCCATACTCTCCTTTTTACACAATTTAGGTGTTACAGAATTGGCTTCTAAGAAATTCCAGTTCTCCCTCAGATTCAGCAAATCAGAATAGTTATCCTGATGGTCTCCATTTTGAGAAGAAAGGTGGAGGAACAGGGTCTAAAATTCACATGAGAATTACTTCAAGTTTTGATGTGTTTAGGATGTACCAGCAAAGAAAAAAGGAATAATGTAATTTCCTGACCAATATCTTGACCTAGATGTATCCAACCTGTCGTTTAATTGAGGAAATCTAAGTTACTATATGTAAAAGCATCTTTGCATTGTCTTTAATCACCCCATATCAAGCACTTTCCTTCTGTACATACATTGGAATCTGTCCATGAAGAAAAATAAGTTTTAAGTGCATTGCAAGGCGTCCTCACATTAAGTCAGCTGCCAACACCAGTGCAAAATTTGTGTTTTGCATCAAGTTGGGTCACAAACCCCACAAGGATTGTGTCTAATTGCACCAGGATCAGGGCCCAGTATATCACACGACTATGGGAAGATTTTTTTTTAAAAAAAACCAACTTAATTTAAAAGAAATTAAATTAATTTACAAGAAAAAAAGTTAAATAACTTCCTTGGGAGGCAAAAAAGAACTAGCACATGTGGGTAATACAAGATTTGCCACTGGTGCTTACAGAGCGTGTCATTAATAAACTTCAGGAGTTGTGAGCTCATGCTGGATGGGGAGAAGGATGAAGAAGGAGTCGGGGAAGTGGGTGTTTTCTTCACAGGATCAATCCTAGACATTGCCATGGAAAAAAAGATCCCCAGGTAAACCATCTCCACAGCTTCCATCAGGATAATTCCCCACACAGGCTGTAGGTGAAGGACATACAGCACACATCCCAGCCTGCTCTGAAGCCAAACACGCACTTCAGCTCCACGAATGCTCCTTCTCTGCTAGAGAAATCTAAATATTTGAGCTGGCAAGTCTGCAAAGCTGCGCATGCTTACAGGGGTTTGTTTTATTTATTTTTTATTGCAAGGATGGATGCAGGCCAATGCACTTAATAGTAACCACATGGTAAAATAAATAAGAATGCCTGTATGGACTTAAAAGTAAATGTTAAATATTTGCTCTGTTTTTCTGATGTCTTCTATGCCAGCTTTGAAATGGCCGTGTGGCAAACAGTGCTTTTATTTCTCTCTGTTTTCTTAAACCTGGAACATTTAATATTTTCTAATTAAACCATCTACATTTTTAGGATATATATGAGCAAACTGATATGGGCTCTTAGAAGGTGCTGGGGAGGGGCAGAAGCTCTACTCTATAGTCATATTTAAGGGTTTTTTTTTTCTTTCAAAGCCTTTTAAAAACCCTATTGAAATTTTTTCTGCTTTTGAAAAGGCATCAGTGGATACACTGAGGAGAAGCTATTAGCAATTTCTATTTCTCTTCCTACATTTAGGAGGTTTTTTTCTTAAAATAAGCAATCATCCTCCAGGCCCACAGCGGAGAAGTGCCCGAACACAGGGGCAACTGTTGGGTAACTGCCTGCCGCTGCGAGTCGGTGGGAGCCAGAAGTCAGCCTTTACATATCTGGGATGCCTAAGTTAGCTTACAAAAATAAAGTAAATTTTGACTGAATGCTTTATTTACTCTTTTTTAATGTTTCTTGGAAAGAAATGAGTCAAGTTTTCCACTATTTTGTATGTCTAACCCAGCAAGAGTGGCAGTATATACTTCTTGTCTCAATACTTTTGTCAAGCCCAAAACCAGTTCAAATTTATATGGTTTGCTTTTTGAAGAGCAAATGTTTTGAGGAATCTTGCAATTCCAGCACCTACAACAGACAGTAATGAGGTAGAGCAACTAGACTGCCCACTTTTTTTCATGCAAACACAGAAATGATATGGCTATTTCAGAGCTGACCAACAAGGTACTCGAAAAAGTGAGAAATACTGAAAATAACTGATGTTGAGATAATCAGTGAAGACGTGCGTTAAATAGCAGACAAAAAAGGAAATGGCTCTTGCACATTTAACAGTGTCAGTGTGAAAAATAAAACTTTATTTACATTCACATCATCATTCCACAGTTGATCAACGTGGGCTCTCACGGATGCGGGAAGCACAAAAGAGACCTTCAGGGATGCTCCAGGGGAGAGCAGCAGTCAGGGCAGTTAGTACTGTCTGGCTCAAAAAAAAGAAAATTTCACAGCAGTGGGTAATAGGAGGTTGATTTGTATCAATTATGCATGAGCATGCAAGGAAATGCTAGTGCAGCAGGGAATTTAGGGGTGTGTTTTGGCAAGGCGATGCACACCGAGCGGCCCATGTTTGCAGCAGATGTGAATTAATATGGCATATCTGAAGGCAAGTCAAGAATCTCCAATTTATATAAGTCATGACTGGACTGGAGTTTTTTTTTAGCTGCAGTTGGGCTGGAAACTTGTATAACAGCAGAATAGCAGACTAAAACTGGAAATACTTATTTAATATTTAATACTGGCTGTTTACATTAACCTTCCCCTGCCTTCAGAAGTTTGAAGTACATTTCTCTAGATCTCAAATATCTATACACAGGAAGGAGAAGAAAATATGCATCATAATATATAAAAATCTGAGTTTACCTGAAGTTCAAATGCTCCACTAGAACATACCCATCTGAGAGAAGGGGAAAAAAAAAAAAGCAGCAAATTAATAAACTCCTGAGCAAATAAGGGCACAGCAGCTAAGCACAAAGAACATACTGTTGCTTGCTCCTCAAAACTGGATTGCACAGTGACCACCCATGCCAGAGGCTTTCTGCAAACTTACATCTGCCCTCCGAATTGCGGCAAATCACTGCATTGCCCTCCGTGACATCAATAACATCCAGCTGTTCTCCAGCTGTGATCGGGAGATCAACTCTCCTCTTACTGGGGACCGAGCGCTCGGCCGTGGCTGTGTTGATGACATTGATCTCCTTATCGTACTGCAGAAAAGAAATAGGACCACAAGTTACTCTACACTCGTGTGCAATGTCTTTAAGGGCAGTGGAGAGGGATGGAGAGAAGAGATCTCAGGATGGGTTGTGAAGCTTGGTTTGGGGTTGAAGAGAGGAGAAAACACCCTGGCAAAGTCCCTGATGAAGATTCCAGATTAGGGGAGAAGGCAAGCAGGTTAGTGGGACATCTCTCCCAGCGTAGCTAAGGAACAACAAATTTCCACCATGCATCTTTAAGCATGACATGTCAGAGCTTTCCTTCTCTGACACAACTAGTTCTCTAAAAAGCCACATACCATAAATGTTTCTCTAAAAAACTTTTCTTCTTTTTCCATCTTCTTGCTTTTTTCTGCATTGCTCTTCTTGACTTTGAAGATATTTCTGCATCGAGAGAGACAGAGAGAGAGAGACTTCTCAGCTCCATTTAAATAACCTCTGGCACATTGGGAAATGCAACCCAGAGCCTAATTCCAGCCTCTCTCAGAAGAGCAAAGCACACCGTTCACATCAATATTTTTCTTAAAAGGATGAATATACAACTCAAATCTGTTGGTGAGCATAACTTGAGCTATTTTGTATCTCCATTTGGAATAACTGGTTTCTCTGTAAGCAGCATAGTAACAAACAATCTCAAAGTGTCTCAAATCAGTCGTGTTTTTATCGACATCAACAACTTTCCCCCAGCAGTTTGTCTCCTTCAGGTTTTATTTATAGTCAAACGTAAAGGGTCCCCAGATAACTGTCATCCTGAGTCATTTATGGAAGTGAGCTCGACACAGCCCTCCAGATTTTTGTTGGTTTTTTAGCACATGGAGCAGAAAGTCACCCAAGAACTTATTTATGTGGCACTATAAAGTGAAAAACAAGATCTTATAACCATCCCAAGGGGAGCAACAGCCATTCATACCCGGGCACTCCCTGAGTATGGAGATGCCACTCTTTCTGGTTTGTACGTGAAATGCCAGCTATGACATTCATTTTAAAACTAAGACAGGAAAAAACAAACAAACAAACAAACAAGCAAAAATCACCGACTTGCAATAAATTATCCACCCTTGGCTAACTTTCATGCACTTAAAATTAAGAGGAGGGGAGACAAGAGTTGAAATTAGGGTATTTTAAGCTGAGAAGAGATTCCTCCTTGGCAGTCTCAGCCTGCGGGACCTAAAGGAAGAGATGAAATCACATCAACTTCCTGATAGTTTGTAAAATTATACGCATGACTTTGCACAAAACAACAAACAGTGTTTGAGCAACCCCATGCAGGAGCTCTGTGGTGAGAGCCCAGAAAATAGATCTCTGATTTGCATTTGTTTGAAGTCCCAGGTATTGGGTGATGAAAAAGCTCATTGCAACGCACACTTTTCTGATCTAAAAGGGAAATGGAAACTCCTACTTCCATGTGAATTTTTGCAGTGCCAGTAACACAATTTTAATTTTTGCTTTTATGCAGAAATGATACAGTGAGAGGCAACGCAATAAACCCAACTGGAAAAAGAAGACCTGAGAAATCAATACTTTCAAATAAGGGTGAGGGGAACACACAGGCAATTACTACTCTGCGTACAGGGCTTCTAAACACAGCACTCTTGCCACAATAGCAATAAGCTGATCCACAGAGATCAAATATTTAATCAAGGCACAGTTAAAGAAGGAATGGAACTGACCAGGGCAAAAAAGCAGCCAAATATATAGCAAATAGCACTCTTTTGTCTTGGCTAAGTGGGAAGATATGATACAATTTCAGGATGAGACCCTCAGGGTACCCCCTACTCGCATACAGTTCAGATCCAAGAGTTTGTTTTGCCTTCAAGATATTTTCTTCAAAATTTCCTGAAACGAAAGGACCCTGGAGCAGCAGCCAAACACAAAATGTTTGCGCAATCAGGGCTATCGAGTCCTGCAAAGGACTCAAGAGACACACGTGCAAATTTTGACAACGCAGGAAAACACAGAATGAAAATCAAGACCTTTCCTCATCGTCGCTGCTTTTCCTTTGGTCCTTGTCCTCTTTTGCCATCAGGAATTTTGGCATCCAGGTTTTAGACTTGTCATCCTTCTCTCTGCGAGGAGGAGAAAGAGCCACACAGAAATTCAATGTTTTTCCAGCAGACCGTGTCCCCTCCCCAAACCCATGTACCTACAAAGTCGTGATTTTTCTCTCCGTCTCCCCCCCCACAACCACCCCTGAAACGCAAACACTTGCTGCGATTTATACCAGCACGCGCTGCCGCCACAATCATCTGGCAGCAAGACGTGGAGACATGCTGTTCCTATTAGAAGTAATTTTTCTGACAAGGAGCTTGCCAGGACGGGGCTGATTATCGGGTCTGGGAGCTGGAGTTTTCCTTCCTTAGGAAAACTATCTGAATTTTCACATGTTTCAGGGAGCAGCTCTCTCCTTTTCACGTCTCTGGCACTAACTAGGTAACGTTGAAGAAACATCTTGCAGGATGCCACTTGCCAAATTAAACACACATGGAGAGGGCACCTGGACTGTCTTCAGAGGACTGAGTCCTGACCAGCTCATGACCCCCAGTAGCTTGCAGTACAGCAGGCTCCCCAGGGCATAGGTTTGTGCCAAGAGGAACATCTCCATGGCCCAGGGCCAACACCACCCTCCTCACCTCAGCTCTCTCTGCCCCACCTCAACATCGTCGTACAGCATGTCCTCCTTGGAAGCAGTTGCTGTCAACCGAAATGCAGCAGAGAAGTTCATTAGATGTTGTTCTGAGTCTGGTACTCAAAGCAATGTACTGCAGAGGAAAAGCGGGGCTGCTGCTAGTCATTCAACCCAAAGGGGTACCAAGACAACGCAAAAGGAAGATCCTTGGGACTCCAAAAACCATCCAAAACTTCAGCACAAGGCAGGATGCTTGGCTTTGTTAGTCATGTTTGTGGGCAGTTCTCTGGATGGGTTTGGCCATCCAGCTCCAGGGATGGAACAAGAGCAGCAGCAAAGCCCCAGCTTCTGGGGCTGCAGCCAACCCAAGCAGGTTTCCCATCCTAAGGGCACTGGTATGCTCACTTCAGCACCTTCTCAAGGCTTGATTAATGGGGACAGTTTTTGCATCCACCCCCATTTACACGAGGCATGAACTTGTCCATCCAGCAGGCAGCAATAAGTAGTTTTACAGAGAGCAGCCAGAGCACAGTTGGCTGTTCAACATCACTGCCAGCCTGGAAGCCATGGCTTAGCATGGACTGCTTCACACGTTGCCTTCCTAAATCTATTTAGATCTTCAAGAGGAATACTCCTCTTCAAAGAAAAAACCACACAAAAATGAGCAAAAAACACACCCTCGAGGAAAGCACAAATCTCTGTTAAATCTTCAAAGTTAATGCTGCCACTTTACATGATTTTCAGAAAGGCACGAAGCATCAAGTTGATTTCCCATTGTGCAATACATTTGCCTCTTCATACACACACAGAGATCCCCAAGAGTCAGATACACATATGTTGCTTACCTAAATTTGGTACCGAAATGGAAAACAATCTGCAAATAGAAAAAGGCTTTTAGAAAAAAGTTTGCACATCAGCATTGCCCAAAAAGCCACGAGTACCAACAAACTAGCAGCGCTTGCTGCTGAAGTGACTGAGGCAGGTCTAGGTGCATGAGCTCTGTGACACCAACCACATTTGCCAGAATTACATCCCTTGCTAAAAAAGCATCTCCATCCTCTGGCAGCAACAAGACCCACGTGTTCATCAAGCAGGTTATGAAAGGTCTACAATGCATCCAAAGAACAATCCAAATCAGCAAAAGCACCCTCCTCCTGCCCACCCCTACACCCAATAGCTAGAGGGTGGATGGACAGTTGGCAGCTGTAGTCAGCAGTTATTCCCTCCTTGTAGTCTGACAATACCGTGGGCTGCCCAGGAGTTTAAATGTGGCAATGATTGTAGATATGTAAGATGCTTGAGGGAGCTTTAAGGGTTCTTTGCAACAGGAGAATGGCATGAAACCCGGTGGCTCCTTCCCAATAATTATATTTAACAGTAATGCAGGAAGGAGCCACTGACATGGCACAGCACCTCCTGTGAAAAGGTTTTTAAGTAAAACAAACCTTCCTCATATAAAGGAGGAAAGGGTTAATCTGGAACTTCCAAAGAAATAAGAAAAAGCAACATTTTCCTGGACTTCAGGCACTGTGTACAGGGTGAGGCACGTGCTGGCAGTGGTGGAGGATGGGTTCTGCAGGCAGCTACTGTGCACTTGAGGAAAAGGCAGTTTCCATGGAACCTTAACCAGGGTTTTGAATATTAAGTAAGAGTACCCAAAAGGGCACTATAGGAAGTATCATATTATCCTCACAATATCCTCTATTCTGACTTGTCAGACTACAGGCTCCATAGGAAACTTCTTCAGCAGATGCTGTTGCCAGGTTGACTACATAAATGGTACTTGGAATAAAAAAAAATAAAAAAAATCAACCCTTAAGAGCCACGTCAGCAAGCCTTTGCCTAATCCTGGCCTACAGGTCTAGGCAGCAGGTATCACATTTCTATGTTCCCTTGTGTACCCGCATCAGGCTGAGGTATCAGAAAGGTACCATGGGCAGCAGAAAGCCTATGAAAACTTGGACACTGCTTCAGGACCAACTCCTGTTGATTCCTGATGCCTTTGGAGAAGCTACACAGATGGACTGTTGGCCACATTTGCCATAGAAGCTCCTAATGAGTTGGTAGAAGCACTTTTGGCATAACTTTCCCCATAAATATTCCTTATTATTCTTATTCCTTATTACTCCTTTATTCCTTACTCCTAGATCTCCTGCTCTCAAGTTATTGCAAATATGAAGGCTTAGGTTTGGAAAAGGAAGGGATTGGACAACCAACATTTTCTTACCTTAAATTTTCCTTGAACTTGTTATTCTTCAGCTTCAACTTTTCTATCTTAAACAGGTTTCCAAATCTCTTTTGTTTTTCTGTTCTGTGCAAAAGAGGAAACAGATTTTAAATTAAAGGGGCATTAAGCCTTAACAGCATCATGCAGATGAATGACGGATTCAATGGGATAGGCATCAACACAGCAAAAGGTGCTTAATTGTCCAAGCTCAAACCTTTGCTTAACTTCAAATTTTTCCCTGTTAACTGCAGTTGTCCTCTGACCCATCAGCTACAGAATGATCCAGGTTTATTTGGAGTAAAAATTCCTGATAAAAGGGACAAAAATTCCCCAGAAACATGCAGTGCCACATTAAAGGAGGACATCAGGAGCATCTGTCTTTGCCACCCTTCATCACACATTTCTGTCCTGTATGCTCTTGAGAAGAATGTTCCACTACACACACTTCTCTTTGAAGCTTACGGGGGGTTACAAAGCTACACAGCAATTTTATAATAAAGTATCTGTGAACAACCAAGACCCTCACATGGGGGACATTACCCATGCGCCAGTACTATTAAAAATACTTCATGTGTATCAGCACACCTAATCCTGCCTGTGGGATCAATAGAGAGATTCCATAAAGACCAGTTTGGAGATGAAGACACTGACCTCCAAACTCTGTGAATTTGGTCCCAACCTTAGTTTTTTCATGAAATTCCCTTGAAAACCCAGCAAGATGCACTGCTTCTCTGTGAATTAGTGAGAGAGTTTAATTTCTGCTGCTGTTGAGCACCCATGTGCAGCGGGGTGCAGAAGAAGCATGGGTACGCTTCCTGGATGGCAGGGGACATGCACGGTCAATCTGGGAGCCAGACACAGATGCCAGCACCCTACCCTCTGGCCAGAGAAGCTCATGCACCTCCACCACACAACTCCCATGGACAATTTTCAGAGAGATGACACTTTTGCCTTTCAGTAACTGCCCAGTCACCTCCAGGGTTCCAGGCTTCCCATAACTTTTTCCCCTCTCACACACGCAGGCTCTACACACACGCATAAACTAGACTTGAATCCAGCTGCAAGCCAGTACATCTCACATCCGTAAGGGAAAAGCAGATGTATAGCAACACCTTATTATTCCTCCCACGCTGCTCCTTAGAAGAGAGCCACCAGATGCACTCCAAGCCGTTGTGTGCAGCATCCCCAGCCCAGATGCTGTTCCCAAAGGCTGGCTCTATTTCTTACAAAGGGATGCAGGAAATCTTTTCCTGCATGAGGGTAGGGAACCACACAAGTAAAAACACAATTAACTTCACGTTTCACCTCTTAATCCATGTGGGAAGCTTAGGCAATGTATAAACCCGAGGCTGCAAAACTCATTGCTTTTATAACACACCCTGTGGAAGCAAATATCTTGAGAAGCTATATAAAAAAGAGCAGGTTGGGAGTTAGTTACAGCAGGTCAGCTGCAGTCATTAGCTCACAGCCTGGGCTCCTTTCAGCTTTCCAACCTCCTGTGATCTGAAATGTGAGCTTTTGGTCCCTTTTTTTGTGGGGACAACCCTCAAGCTTCACCACTTTTGGCACGTGGAAAAAAAAAAGGTGCCACTTCTCAGCTAGAGCTGAGGACCTCCTGTGATCTGAAATGTGAGCATTTGGTCCCTTTTTTTGTGGGGACAACCCCCAAGCTTTACCACTTACCAAAAAAGGTGCCACTTCTCAGCTAGAGCTGAGCAACGCTTTGGATCAAGAGAAGTGTAGCAAGACTGTCCTGCGTGTCTTATGCAAGCAGAGGTCTGGAAGGGGAGTGCTTCCGGTGGATGGAGAGCACTATGAGCTCTAGTAGAAAGGTGTTACTGCTTAGGGGTTTAATTTTGGTAACTATTTTTTGCTACCTAAGTGTCAGCCAAAGGGGAAAGAGGGAGGAAGAGGGGGAACTAACCCACCCATAAAACAACTTTTCTGCAGTTGCATTAGGAAAAAAAAAAAAAGGCTTCCACCCAGCACCTGGTATGGAAGATCAAGGTCAGTATTTCAAAATACAGGCTAAGAAATTGCAACTTACTCGATTTTTGCTGGATTATCACCCCCAATCTCAACATCTTCATATGTTTCTTCGTAACTGTTTCCTGAAACTTAAAACCAAGGCACATCATTATCACAAACGATGTTCAGTAGCAATGAGGGGAGGTTTGCTGGACAAACTGCAGCCAGGCCATTACATTTTACTCTTACAGAGGTTTCAAGGTCGCTCAGATGAATTCCATGCTAGACACGTGTATTGCTCCCCACTGGTTTTAATGGGAATTTAGAGCAACCAGGCCAGAAGGAGACACTATAGATGTTGAAAGTTAAATGAAGCCATTCATATCATCTCCCAGGGACCATCCCAAAGTAAAAACAGCTCCCGTTTGAGCTTCCCCATGTGCTGCACTTACTGCTGGCTGAAGCAAAGAGACTTGAGGCATCTGACATGCGGCTGCTAAAAGACAGAAATATTGTATGTGGATGTGCTGCAGCATAGTTTTTAAAAAGACATTTCATAGACACAACCATTTGAAAGAGCCCAGGTCCATACTCACAGTCTATCTTGTATTTCCTCAACATCATCGTATATATCCTCTGGTGCTTGTAGGGACTGCTGAGTGTTTTGGTTCAAGGCTGTTCTTTCTACCCCTGGCTTTAGAGCACCAACATACACATAGCGCACTGGAAATAGGAAAGGACCTTTGTTTTAGAAGCTTTTTCGAGGATCTTCTCTCAGGGCAAGGACAACTGTTGAGGATAAGAGTTGATGCCACAACAAATAAGAGCTTACAGACATACTTTCCCTTCCAGGAGACCGAGAAAGTCTCTGTTCTGAGACACTTTGAGAAAGAAAAGCATTTAACTTTAAAACATGCTATAGTTTTAAAATATTTTAGGTTTAAAAAAATTAAAACATCCATCAATATTCTCAGTTGTGGCAGCTCTGACCCAAATGCTCCTCACCAGAAAACATCCCAAGAGACTATTCATGGATGCTGACAGAAGTGATTGAAAGGAGGGCTTAGCATGGTTGGTGGAGATGCTAAGATCCAAGTAACAACCAGTCCATTGGGAATACACCTGTAAATCGGCATCCTTGGAAAAGAGACAAGGAGGAAGAGTATCCCAGAGATGTTTTCCTCCATGGGCTGTAACAGAGCACGAGAGTTGCTCCTCATGAGGTCAGAAAAAGATTATTACTGGAGGACTCTGTTAAGTGGCAATATTAAATCCTTAAAACTGATTTAAGAGTTGGAGTAATGTAGAAATGCAGCCACACAAATAAAAGCAGATAGTGCTTCTAAATGTACACAGGTGCATGCAGTAGGTCTCACCAGAAACATGCACCACCACAATACAGTTTAGTTAATGACCAAAATTTCTGCAAAACTTTCAAACCCCCATGAAGAAGGAAAGCTGGGAGGAGGGTGGGACACCAAACCATTCTTCCAATCAGTTTCTCTGGTGAAGCAATAGCAGGAGGCTCACCGTGAGTACTTAAAAAAAATCCCAACAGAAACTACCTCCAGCTGTTCAAAGGTCAAGCAAACCAGCAAGATTTCTTACAAAAACAGACGCCAACCAAACCAGAAAATTATTATGAAGTGATTGAAAATAAATTCAAAAAAGGAAAACAAAACGAGGACCACACCAATAACAACAACCACAGCCACAGTCAATTTACACTTTCTCCTTCACACTCCTGATCTGTCCGCAGAGCCCAGCAGAGCGACTTTTCTCTCTTTCACCTTTGAAATTTTGCAATATCACACTAATGGTTTGCAGAGGTAGGAGCAAACCTTTGCAAAACAGAGCCATACTTATACCTGAATTTGCAAAATAGAGTTTACAGAGGAGACACGACTGGGTTGAATTGTGCAGCTGAGGTGCCTATCACCAGCTCTGGACGTTATCTTAGAGCATCATGACAGAAGGAGCCCAAAGTCAGAAAAAGGTTCACTGGAACTAAGAAGATGGAGAAAGGAGCCTTCATCCATCTTAATAAGAGACAGGGGAGACTTCAGGCTCTCATCCTGCTCACGTGTGTTTCTACCACAAGCCTCAGCCAATTCCTTTTCTGAGACTCAATAAATTATGAGAAGCAGAGGAGATGGATTTCAGCTCTCTCGGATAAGGGCAATCTGCTAGAAAAACAAACACCTCGGTTTGAGTTACGCAGATGGTTAACCAACTTAGGAAGCTATTTGCAAAGCCAAAATAAATGATTCAGACCAGAATACAAATGCACATGCAACCTTTTGCCCTGGTTTAACTAAATTGGTTCAAGAGTTGCATCCAAATTTAACATAATTTCCCATATGGAAGAGACATTTGGGCAACAGATGGGACTGAGGATTGAGGAAACACTCAACAGCGCAATGAGATACTCACCGAGCTCTGCTTCGTCTTTTGCCAGCCCTTGTGGGGTAGGATGCTTTGCAGTCTGGGTACTGGTCACATCCTGCTTCACTTGCAGCACCTTCATCCCACCTCTGCCATCTTCCTCGGTTTGGCTTTTGGGGCATATATATTCATTTCCACCTGTCTGAGATCAGACATCTGGTTTGGTCAATACAGTCTTTAGAAACAGATTTCTAAGTTAATATAACTTACATATATGCATCTATAGGAATAAAAGTTATATTTCTGGGGACTTAAAACAAGTTCACACCCTTTTCTATCAGTGATTCCTGGTAGATATAGGTGCTGCTTGGCAGCACTACCTACCTTTCAGGCAGCAGCAATTAAGCAATGGGCGGGAAAAAGAGAAGGTATTAAAAAAGAGAAGGTATTAAAAAAGAGGTGATTAAGGACTGAAATTTCAACTGTTTCCTGAAGAGAGGGAGGATAGAAGGAGAAGAGACATCCTACAGTAACTATTAAAAGTAGACTCAAGGATACGATACCTTGAAAATGCTCTTTGCTTCCTGTTTCTCTCTTTCAAGACTTATTTTTTCCTCTTTTTCATCCTCTATTATCTCTCTTCCCAGACTGAAAATTTCAGAAATGAGAGAGATCTCAGAACAGAGACACTTTAACAAAGTCACGGACAGATCAATCTGTGTCCAAATAAGCAGCTCATTTTCCCTTTTGAATGAGGTAGATGCCAAAAAGACTGTCAGTACCAAGAGTAAGGGCAAATCCAAATCTAAAGGCCATTGGTTACTTCAGGTAATAGCAATCACTCTTGGAAAAGAGACAAACTAAGATGATTGTTTTCTAGTAGCAGGAAGGGACAAGGTAGATCCATTTGCCAATGGTGGTCCCCGCCTCTCATCATACGATATTGCCATTTAGGGAAGAACATACAGCAACAGCAGGCTGGACATGATGCCTTTTTTTCCAGCATTACAACATTTCCCACTCAAGTGACCCCCTTTTATTACATGATTCCTCAATTCCCATCAAAAAAAACAGTCTTCAGCCAGTGACAGTAATTAAAAACTGCAAGGACTTTGAAACGTGACATTTATAGGGTGAAATTCAGTGTGGACTTTGCCTTACCACACAGCTTTGGACCTGGAACTGGGTATGTCATCATACCTCTCCCTTCTTACACTGAAAGAGTTCAGGTTTCAGTAGGAAAAGACAATGTATTTTTTTGTGTGCCAGAGGAAAGAATAAAATCTCTGCTCCAGATATGCTTTAGAATGAAAACAATCTTAGAAACCATGAGTGCTGACATAGAAGACCATCATCATCTACATTGTCCTGGTTAGGGAATATATGAAATTTCTTTCTATTTACTGAGTGTTACAATATTCTAATCCTAACCTGGGCTAGTTGTGGGGTTAGAAGCTTAGAAAGTAAAGGAAATTACCTGGATTTGGCAAAGAGAAAACTCTTCTGTTTCTAGAATAAAGAAGAGGAAAACCTTCAGCCACTGTGCTTTTTTTCAGCAGTCAAGCCTCAAGGCCTCAACTGTCATCTAGTATTTAAAGAAATATTTCTTTAGAAAGCCCAGAAGCGTTTTACATTTGGAATAGTCATCAGACAAGGATATTTCCTCTACTTTGCAGGACAAGGGATACACATATTGACAAACTATATGGGGATAATATAACAGTGCAAGGGATCAGGCCAATGAAGCTACTGGTCAGAATGAAAGCAATTACAGGTTGGAGAGCTTACAGAAGAGGAGGAAGTTTTTTTAATTAAATAAAGATTTCTCAGCTTACCATAAAACAAGACTACAGCCAAGCCAGAGAACCTCTCTGCAAATCATGCACAGATAAGTGCATTTGGAAACCTGGGCTATTTCCTCGACAATTTGATTGCTTTGCAAGTCAGGATTTGAAAGTGTAGTTTGATGTGTTCCAAGAGTATTTTCCCCTCTTGTAGCAGAGTCAGAACTGATACCCAGTACATTATTATTTCCTGGCACAAGGTGACGTGTGCTCTCAGCCCAGCTACCCACTGTGAGCTCGACCATGCAACCAAGCAGGTCTTCTCTAGGGACAGCTGTAGCAATTCCTGCCCTGAGCAATGCACTATCCTGCCTTCACTGCAGGGTATCTCCGCTGCCAAGGTGAACTGCCTCCCATTTTCCAGCCAGGGTAAAATGACAAGAGTCAATCTTCATGTCCTCTCTGCAATTTCTTATCTATTTTTTTTAAATCTTCACAGACAACACTCATAAAGAAATACTCAGCAGATAAAAAAATACAGATATTAAAAGGAAAGCATGGTATGTATGGTACAGTCAAGCCTGAAAGATCAAAAAGCCTTACTGTGATGAGACTTACCTTGTGTTCTTGAGGCTCTGCCTTAGGTACTAGAAAAGATATTTGTGAGTACATATTACTTTTTAGTCCATGTTAAAGTCACTACAATTTAAGGTGCAAAACCCAACTTTGGCTCACATGCTCAGCATCCAGACACACATTCACCATGGTATATTCACCATGTCCTGCTGGCCAGAGTCCTTCAATTTGCTATTTAGCATTGGTTTACATTCAGAGGACTGGAGCATCGACCTTTACTGGCCATAGTTTTCATAACCCCAGGGGCAAACCCAAGAAAGCTGTGACAGGTCCCCCCAAGGAAGTTGCTTGGTTTCAATTCCAATGCTAGAGAAAACCAATGCACAAGGCAGAAACTAACATCCCCCAAAAGAGGCAACTTTGAAAAATGTAAAAGCAGAGCAGTGGCAACTCTGATAGAGAAAATCATACTGGGAAGAAGTAGTGATGGAGATGGAAAAAGCTCTGTACCCTTCCGTTCCTGAGAAGGTGCTGAGGTTTCCCTCACTACCTTCTCTTCTTTCTCTTCTACATGAATAGTGTCTCATGACTTTTCCCCACCACAGTTTTACTGTAAACACCATCTCACCACCAAAATGCTAACTTCTTTTTCGTCTGTGCCCCAAAGTCCTCATACACTGCCAGTGCACACCGGGACAGTACAGACACCCAGACAAATGCACAGCTGGTTTTCTCAACTTGAAAAAACTGTATTACTTCTTTTTTTTTAAGACTCTATCCCATATAGCATGTAATTCACCTAGCAGTCTTGCCTTGCAAAGTACCTTCAATGACAGACAAGGTTGTGGTGTCCCCAGACTGATTCAGGTATGTCGAGGTTTCTTCATAATTATGCTGCTCTTCAAGTTGAGCGCTGAGAAGATGAAAGAAGAGAGAGAAAAAGAGAGGGTGTTTTTTCTGCACATTTTAGAAGTCTGAAGAAAAATATTCATCTTAAGGACAAGGAATTCAAGCGCTTTGATACTGAGCCTACAAGAAAGCAAAGTGAAATCAGGAATTCTTCGGAGGGAGAGGAGACCTGTGCCAGATGCAGGGCTCAGCTGAGCCTCCTTTCCGACTTCACACTCCCACTGCTTTTCCTTTGGGAGGACAAGGCTGCATTTATAGGGCTCAGAACACATCAGGGGGCTTCATACTGGGATTATGGTTTTCTGCCTACAATGATCCCTCAAGGAGAAACAGAACAAAAAATCCAAGAAAAGAGGAGTGCAGCATTTTTCAAACCTACCACAGCTACTTTAAAATCAGTAACAACCCGGTTGCACTGTTCAGCATGCTGTTTCTCACTTAAGGAAACAGGAAGGGGAAAATAGAGAAATCAGAGGGTATGTTTGAAGGTCCTGAGCTTATCAAGCCACACGCTCCATGCTGACACAGCAAGTGTCACTTGTCAGCTGCGGGAGGAGTCAAGGCAGCTCAGCCCCAGCACCACACAGCCTCACATGTTGAGCTTCCCATCTCCATTTTCCTTCCCTCCTCTGGAAATTCAAATTAACATCATTTGGGAATAGGTACAGAGAGACATCCAAGCCTTCCTGGACTACGCAGGCAAAGCCCCAAGGCTTCCCCTCTGCCCACGGCAGCAGAGGTTTCGGCAGCTGAGGAGTGAACAAGGAACAGGCAAATGCACAAGATGCAGCTTGTAACACATGTAGGGGATGGGGTAGGGTGATGAAAGAGCACCAGAAAAAGTTATAGTGAGAACTTCCATCTTCTAACAGTAAGTCCATAATAAACTTCAAGGAGGGTTTGGTTTTCCTTGAATCACTCTACTGTCACAACTCAGCTTCATGAGTAAGGACCAAGTAGTTGTTGCAAACCAGAACAAGAGGAACAAGAAACTCAAGGTGTATTTTAACAGCAGTGAAATCAGAGTAAGAAATGACACCTGAAATCAAGCAGAAGCTTGTGCTGATACCAAAGGCTGCTCCAGCCCTCCACTCTCCCCTGCAGCCCCTCAGCACTGGGGGCACTGCCTGCCAGCTTTCTGGTCCCACACCATGTTTTGAACACATAGGTTCCACAAAAGGGGACACACATATACATATTGCATTAATACCCCCATGTCATCATTTGAGGAAGAGGAGACCAGAAAAATCTCTGAACTTTCACTTCTCCAGCCCAACCCCTGGATAAAATAGCATCCAGGGAGCTTGGCTGGACACCAGTCAGCCCTTTTTATATATCCCACAGTGCTACACTGGACCTGAAATACAGCTGGGCTGATGGATCCCTGACTAGCATCAATGAAAGCAGAGTGTTTATCCCCAAACAAGGAATCAGAGCTCAAGATCAGTCAGCCCAAGCAACTACGTCACCGTCTCTAAGAGACCAGACTCCATTACAGGTGAGGCTTTGAGAAGGGGAATTTCTGCCCCCAAAACCCCATGATTTTGCTTTTATGCTAGACTTCATTTAATTCATTTTCCCAGTTATCACATGGTTAATATTTAACAAGTGACCTGTTATAAAGACCATATCACAAGTATTAGACCAAGACAGCTAATCTCGATGCAATATATTACTAGGACAGCTTCCTTGTGGTGCATGACAGCTTTGGAGCTGGTTATTTTTTGACCAGTTCTCTTCTGACAAGTATAGGTTAAAAGTTAAACAGAGCACCAGCCAACACTGGTGGGAACACCTCATGATGTGAAACGCACAACTGGCGGTGTTGATAGCTGCAAGAGTTCATTGTTTGGGCACAAAAAGTATTTTAAGAATTCACCTCTTTTTGCTTTGGCTCAGTCATTCTGTTCCCCACTTTCACAGATGTATATTGAGGCAGCTAAGACAAAACATGTATATGAATATTTTTCTCCACTTCTGCTGTTCTTGTGGCACAGAACCAAGACCACCACGCAACCACTCTTAACAAGTCAGAGACATACCAGAAAAAGTCAAAATCCCCTTGTATACAAAAATTATTGTGTCTGTAAGATTTTTGAGCCATTTCAATCTGTGGTACCAGAAGCTGAACTGATCAGCTCATGTCCTTCAGCGAGTTTGGACCACCACTCAATAAAAATCTCACTTCAGCATCTGGAGACAGCCGAAGTCAGGGATGGGGAGGGGGACAATGACTCCTGTACCCAGCTGGGCTGGCTGCACAAACATGCAAGAGGGCAAGCTCCTCCGCTGCTGGCAAAAAAATAACCCCAACACCTGCTGCTTATACCAGAGCTTTGTTTCCGCAACAATTCTCAAAAGCATCTCTTTGCTAAAAACACCAAGTTTGAGTACATTGAAAACAGGAAAGGAAAAACACACAGCGGGCAGGTGCAACCACACCACTGGCAGTTTTTCCCAGTTAACTCAGACCAAGTGACACGTGGGGCAGGTCTCTCCATGCTGCTCAAAGAGCCCAGAGGAGAAAAATCACAGAATCATAGAATCTTTTTGGTTGGAAAAGACCTTTAAGATCATCGAGTTCAATCACAAACCCAACACTGCCAAATCCACCAATAAAACATGTCCCTAGGCACCACTTCTACACATTTTAAGTACCTCCAGGGACGGTGACTCCACCACTTCCCTGGGCAGCCTGTTCCAGTGCTTGACAATCCTTTTGATGAAGAAATTTTTCCTAATATCCAATCTATACCTGAGGTGGTTCCATCTTGTCCTATCACTTGTTACTTGGGAGAAGAGACCAACCCCCACCTCTCTCCACCCTCTTTTCAGGGACTTGGAGAGAGCCAGAAGGTCTCCCCTCAGCCTCCTTTTCTCCAGGCTCAACAACCCCAGTTCCCTCAGCCATGAACTCAGCACCCTTGTGCTCCAGACCCTTCCCCAGCTCAGTTGCCCTTCTCTGGACACGCTCCACTACCTCAACATCTTTCTTGTAGTGAGGGACCCAAAACTGAGCACAGTACTCAAGGTGCAGCCTCACCAGTGCTGAGTACAAGGGACAATCACTGCCCTAATCCTGCTGGCCACACTATTTGTGACACAAGCCAGGATGCTATTGGCCTTTTTGGCCACCTGGGCACACTGCTGGTTCACATTCAGCAGCATTGCCAGGTCGTTTTCTGCCTCACAGATTTCCAGCCACTCCTCCCCAAGCCTGTAGCGCTGCATGGGGTTGTTGTGACTTAAGTGCAGGACCTGGCACTTGGCCTTGTTGAACCTCATACCACTGGCCTTGGACCATCAATCCAGCCTGTCCATATCCCTCTTGTAGAGCCTTCCTACCCTCAAGTAGATCAACACTCCCACCCAACTTAGGGATTAATTTTCTACTTTAGGAGAAGGTCATCCCAGCCAGCTTTGAGCTTCCCATGTAGGTTCTCACAATCCCCAAAGCTGCAGCACATCACTGACTACGGGAGCAAGATGTTCCCTCCAGGTTGCACGGGGATGCTTCAGCATCATGGATGGAGATGCTCCCACCGCCTACGAGCCACACGAAGCCTCACCACATGCTCACCTTGCAGGGGTCAAGTAATCCTCTTGGTCAGCAGCTGCACACAAACACAGAGAGGATTAACGTTTGAAGGCAAGACTGTTCTCCCACAGAACAGAGGCTGAAACCATGAGGAGGTGTGACAGGGATGGCCCTTCCCTGAGGCAGCATGCCTCACACAAAACAAAGGCAGGTGTGAAATAAGCTTGCCAGCAGAAACTGGGGATGTGGCTCTGTTAATACGTCATTATTTCATGTTCCCAGGCAACAGCCTCAGGCTTTCTAGAGATCAATAATTCAGCAATATTTGATGACATATAAATGTAACTAGTTTCTTCCATCAAATTAATGTATTTAGAAAAGGCAGGTAGGGTAAAAAAGAGTTTCAGTGAAAGCCTCTATCTTTCCCTCTTATTCTTAACAAGACCAGAGCAGATCAATAAGCACTGGCACAGTAAAGCCAAAGAGAGTTTAGCTGAGCCCTTCCTAGAAGAGCAGCTCCCTTTGAATTCGGCAAAACTTGTGCCTAAAGATCTGGCTATAATTAAGCCTGTATCTATAAAGAAACACTATTTAGCAGCTTAATAAGTGGTCCAGAATATTCTATTATGCAACATCAATAGGGTTTTATTATGGGAAACTGAACTTTTGCATTTCTTGATGTTGGAACATTTAACGATGTTGCCCTCTGTTGTATTTAAAACAGAAGAGGGGGATTAGCAGGCCATTTTTTAGCGATTTTATTGTGCCTTCCCACAGTTGTGTGCTGCAGAGTCAAGGCATTTCCCACTGAAGAGGAGTGATAAAGATCAGCTCGCCGTGTATGCAGCTGCTGCTGCTTTACCACCAGCTGTAAACCGCTCACAACACACTGCAGTTGGGAGGAAAATGGGTTTCTGCATGGGGGACGATGGCCAACCTGGAAAACCAGATCCCTTTTCCAGATTAAGAGCAAAAAATCAGTCTCCCTGAAACTGTTGGGCTCTTTTTAATGTTTGACGATGTTAGAAACAAGTAACAACATCTTGTTTCCATGCACTTGGAATCATAGCTTTATAGATATCAATAAACTGCAAATTATTATTAGTTTTCTGCAGAACAGGTTCGGGGAGAAAGAGTAGAAATCTCTTACTTGTTTCATTTCCTTTGTGGACTGAAGGCATGGTGCTTCGGAAAGGACTGAGATCAAACTTTGGGGGTCTTGCCGGCTTCGCAGGGGCTGGACCCAGGGATTCAGCTAAAGGGAGAGGTTTAACTCTTGGCCACTTGCTCCCAGGGCTGTAAGACCATTTTCCTGCTCCAGGCTGGCAGAAGGGAGGCTCTGATTCTGCTCCAGAGAAGCACAAGGACAGGCAGCAATTAGCCCTCATTTAAGCAAAAATCCACGTAGGATCATTAGTTGTTATACAGACATTTCTAACCAGCTCTGCTTCCTCCCAATTTCAGCATCCCCCTTTACACAGTGGGACTCTTACCACGTTACCAGAATGGAAAAGTAAATGGAAATGTCCATTTTTACAGATTTTTTTACAAAGTTAACCATGTTGGGGCCTCAGCTCTCAACAGCTCCCTTCCTCTGGGTTATAAAATACTAGCCTCATTTTCTGCACCGATAACATTTTAATCTGTCAGGATTTAGTGGCATAGCAGTTTTCCATATGCAACCTGAGCAAGGTAGCTTTCCAGGGTAAACAAAGACTTAATCTTTTCAGTGCCCTGTCGCTCGGTGTGACATTAGCAAGGGGAACTTCATGGCATTCGAATTTCCTAGCACCAGTTTCTGTAAGAAATATTGCAAGGAGAATATGCTCTCCAAGCTCAAATGTGACCTTTTGCAAAACTGGGAGGATGAAGAGGGGGGAAAGTTCAAGTTTAAGCCATTTTAACTAAACTATTCCTGAAAATCAAATAGCAGGGTGTAGTCACATCTACCTTGTAATTGCAAAAGGCCCAAGCAAGCCAAAACTAAAGATATGCCCCTGTCCTCACCCTTATCCTGCTCTCAAAATTCAGGCAATTTTTTGAAGCAAATTTAAAAAAAAAACCCACAGTGGGGATGGGGAACCCTCCCCTTACCCAAGCTCAGCAGCAGTTTGGTGCCTGTTTCTCATCTCCAGAACCTCCACAGGGAAGGGAGAAGTCCAATGGGCCATTTTGGGGGTCCCAACTCATAACAGCTTTTATCTTCAGCTGTTGTAACCTGCACTTTCAGAGCACCTACATACATATATGTTCCTATGCATATATATATATACATGCTCATTGTTAAGAGTATAGCTTACTATACCTTTCTGGTGCTGAGGTTGCTCTTTTGGTGCATGACAACCCGGCTGGCAGAACGCAGTTGCTACCACACTCCCAGCAGCAGCTTCATCAGAGCTCCTGTGTCCTCCATGAGCCTGGGGAACAGCCAGCCCACTGTCCTGCAGAGCATCCTTCTTCTGGGCAGGCAAGTCCAGCACAGACTCGCTTCCAGACGGTCGCATCCTGCTGTTACCTGACACAGCCGGAGCACGTGTCGCCCTCTGCTCTGGGCAAGGGTGCACATATAAGTTTGCTGCCCGTTGGGCTGGGAGCATTGCACTTGCTTTCTCACCACGGGATAAAGTGTTTTCCCAGATCTGTAAGGCTTGGTGGAAAGAATTTGTGATTGGAGCATCCTCTGGAGTTGTTTGGGCTGATGGCAGAGGCTTTTCTGGACTGTTCTTGGGAGTACTCAGCCCTTTCTCCAAGACATTGCCTTTGTGCTCTTCCTTGTGCCCCGTTGGCTCCACATAACCCAGCTTGGCTCGAGGCCATGCCAAGGGGTTGCGTTGGGTGGGCGCAGAGGGTTGCCAGGCAGGTTGGGCAGGTTCATCCTTGGGTTTTAGTATTATCACTTCTCTCTTACTCAGGGGCAGAGGGCTGGACACAGCGTTACCTCCAGAGCCCAGCTTGGGAGGGATTTCAGGAGGAGGCTTCTTGCGCGGTTGCACGAGTTTGTTGGCCAAGTTGGAGTCATTTTGAAATTTTGCTCGGAGGGCTCTGAAGTCAGTCACACCTTCCTGGGAGGGAGAAGAGAGGAAAACACTAAACATCTGCTTTCAGAGGTGGCAACAGGCCATTTATAGGATCATGGTCGTGTTAAAAGAGAAAGAGGCTCCAGGCTCCACTCTGGTCACCAAGAATATTCAGTCTCTGGTGAAAATTTAAAAGCAGGAGAGGAGAATTAGCTCATTCAAAGGATCCTCCAAAGGCTCACAAATCACTTCTGATAAAGGCAACAGGGATGAAACAGAGGGAAAACACAGGAGCAGAGCATGGAAACACAACCAAGCAGAGCCAGCGGGATCAATGGAGATGGCTCCAGCTCCCCAACATCACCCAGTGTTGGACAATCTCCCTCAGGAGGACCTGGCAAACACTAAAATGGATGTTAGAGCTTCCTGGCAGAGGTGCTGCAATACTGCTTATGCACCTGCTGGGTAGGAAAGCTGCGCTGTATTTTCAGTACACAAGAACCAGCCAGGGGAGAGGCTGGTGCTGCTCCAGAGATCCTCAGTCCATCCCCTGCCTCGTTTAGAAAACTCCACCATGGGAAGAGAAGCACTAAACATCCTCCTTGGTGGGCTCCAAATGACTCCTGGGGCAAAATCTTCTTCCTCCACTGTCTTGGTTCAGCTCAGGGTCCCCATGGCCCTTCGGATGCTTCTCCCCTTGCCTTTATTCCCACCCCACGAAGCAGAGGACATAAAAAACAAACACACAGCACACAGTGACAGCATGAGCATCTCCTGGTCCAGTTGATGAATGCTGGCCAAGATACTCAATTTTTCTCCCATACAGCTGCCAAGCTCCAGGTTATATATGATTTTGAACAAAGAGAGCTGATCAGTGACAGTGCAGTTTAAAAGGGCATTTAAGGAACATTTTGTTTCAAGCTTTTGTGCCCGGGCATCTCATCATCTCGTGCTGGAGAAAGGGGACCACAATTTTTGTCTGTAATGTCGTGGCTTAAATTCAGCCCTGAACTGAACTAGGGAGAAAATATGAAGAAAAATTTATGAGCTACTTAAGTCCTTGAACTGCTCTATAACTTTTTATATGCCATGATTACATTAGGTGCACTACTCTGGCAGCTTAGTTCAGTGCGGGGAACTGGGAGGCTCCACGAGAACCTGTCTAATGAGGAAATTGGAAAAAATTATCTAGGACAGAACTTCGTTATTCTGAAAAAAGCCCCAGCCTTAAGTGTTAAGGCAGAACAGATGAATAGCATACTGAGGTTTTATTGCATTTAATTGCACGATTTATTAAACACTGACAATTTCTCTTGAATAACCCCTTTCACTGACTTTATTACTTTCACAGGGCAGCGCATGATGTAAAGAACCAACCCTTGGGGGAGAGGTTTGAATTGCTCCAATTATATTTCATATTAGTGGTCAGCAGCGTGATGCCGTGTTAGCTGCCCAGACAGCCTAATCTAGCGGCGAGCCGATGGGAATGGGAGTTTTCAAGAAGCATACGGAGGATGAATCAGATTTCAGGCAAAAAAGTAATCCCACATGTACTTGATCCCTCCAGCGATGCTAGACAGGAAATAAAGCAACGAGGTGCCCTCATGCAATGGCATCAAGCTTTCACACGTGCTGCAGCAACGGTTGAAGAGTTCAGTGCTGTTTACCTCTCCTTACTGATGTTCTTTACTGTAGCACATAGTTCCTCATCAGTGCCCTCAGAGACAAAGAAAATAGAAAAGAAAAAGTACCTGCGTGTCTCAATGTGCCAGGGGTGAGGCAGAGTCCTGCAGAACAGGGTTTTTGGTCAGGCCTGTCACTGTCAGTGACAGCAATGGCTGTGACAGTCACTAGCTTGGCACTACCTTTAAATTAAAGAGGGACGGATACAAGCCTCCCTTTTCACAGAATCACAGAATGGTGGGGGTTGGAAGAGACCTCAGGAGAACATCCAGTCCAACCCCCCTGCCAAAGCAGGTTCCCTACATCAGGTTGCACAGGAAAGCGTCCAGGTGGGTTTTGAACATCTCCAGAGATGGAGACTCCACACTCTCTCTGGGCAGCCTGTCCCAGGGCTCAGTCACCCTCACAGTAAAGAAGTTTTTCCTTAAGTCTGTATGGAACTTCTGGTGCTGCAGTTTGTGCCCATTGCCCCTTGTCCTGTCACTGGGCACCACTGAAAAGAGCCCAGCCCCATCCATTTGGCCCCCACACTTCAGGTATTTATAGATATTGATAAGTTCCCCCCCTCAAGTTGTTATTCCTCTTGCCTTGAAATGGCAGCTTCCAATGATTTGCCTAATTAACTGGAAGGTTATCTGTGCTTAATGCACTCCTGGTGTGCTTCACAATAATATAGTTTCCCCCAGTTTGCAGCCTACTGGGATATTCACACTGAAGCCAGGAGCAGACCCAGTGTGGGAAGGACACGTACAGCCCCTGGCCAAGCACATTGAACTGCTGGCAAGGATGGGGTTAAATTGCACCCTATGCCCACCTCCTGTACATCCACACCAGCCAGCCCGGAGGCTCTCTCCTCTCCAGCAAAGTTCCTGCAACAGCCATTTCCTTGCCCAGGGTTGAGCTTAGCACAACCCTCTGAGGTACAATGAGTTCTCCCGGTCTCTGCAGAGATGATTATCCATCAGAGCCGGGACTGTTTCAAACCACAGATACATCCCAGGAGCTCTCCTCCTCAACCCGCTAGCTCAGGGAGATGCTCAGCTTAAACACAGTGCCAAGCAGGTGGCAGGCAGGCAGGACACACTGAGGTCCCAGTACCCCACCAGCCCAGGGTGGGTTCAGCACAGCAGGGAGAGATGCTCCCCTGAACATGAGGCCAGATGACAAGTGGGAAGAATACTCTAATAAATTTAAAGAACTGCCAAAAGCTCACAATGTGCCTTACAGCTACATCTGGCCAAATAATTCACTGTGAATAATAACACATTTGGCCAAAGCCCGTGCGAGATGAGAGAGGGAGAGAATAAAAAGGGAACAAACTTCCACTGGCCGGAAAGCTATGAGCATTACAGAGTCAGGGGACAGCTAAACTTTCCATACTTTCTCCCTATAAATAAAATGTTCTTCTAACATTAATATCATTCTAGGAAGCAGAATAAAGCTCAGCTTAAGCCCATGATAACGATACCTTTTAGAAACAGCAGCAGCTGGAGGTTTGTGCTGATACCAAGGACTAAACAAAAGGAATCTGAGTTCTCATTAGTTTTCTGTAGTTACTTTTCTAAAACAAATCAACCCCGGGAGAGAAAACCCCACTCAAGACGCGACACACCGGACAGCTGAGAGGAAGAACTGCATGTTCCCCTCCTGAAATTTTTTTGGTTTCAGCCATTCTTTATCTTGATTTCCAAGGGAGCTCCCCTGGGTAAATGTTTAATCGACAGTGCCCTCTGCCCCCTAGCAGGGCGGCTGGAGCCGAGCCCAGGCACTCCGGGCACACTGACGAGAACACATTGCAGATATGGTCTACTCATTAACCCGCCAGCCTCTCCCAGGAAAAAAAAACCACAAAACAATAAATAAAATCCATCTCTAGTTTTTGTTAAATGAAGAGGCAGCAACTGGGAAGAAACAAGGCAGCAGGAGCCCCTCAGCCCCTGCTTTGGGGCAGAAAAGCTGTCCCTTTGCGGTCTCCATGCAGAGCCAACGTGGCAACAAGAGCCTGCACCTAACCCCGAGGTTAATCTGCTCCTGGCACTTCACAGAGGTAACAGCCCCAAAGCTACAGATCAGCAGCAGAAAATCAAGCAGGAAATATTTCACCCATGCCAGGAGCAGAGGAGACAGAGCAGCCCATTGCTGCAGTGAGGGTGGAAGGAGCAGCACCCCAGCAGTTACCACATCCATCCCTTCGCTGCTCTGCGATGGCTCCCACAGTTCAGCCTCACACCATCTTCCCTGCCTCCAGCCCCGGCTGGTCCCTGCTCCGGTCTCTGAAGCACCAGGTGAGGTGGGGTGAGCCAGAGAGCACACCTGGGCCAAGGCCTGGACCTGCCCCCAGGGCGGGGAGAGCCTCACCTGGGCTGGGCCAAGCACTGCCCTGCCCCTCCACACTTCCTTCACCTGAGTCACCGTCCCCCAACCATGAACGTCAACACTGTGGCAGGCTTGGGATGGGCTCAGAAAGGGAAGAATTGGTTTGATTTGCTTTTTGAGGGAGAGAACGGCACTTCCCCATGGCACGGGTGACCTCACAGCACCCACATCTATATGGGGTCCATAAACACAGCAGTTCTCAGGTCCCTTCTCACACCTGAGGAACATGAAGCCAAAGAGAGTAGAAGGGTCCTACCATGCAGGGGCAATGATCTGTACCCCACCTCTTTGCAGGTCTCCCCACAAGTGACACCCATCCTACTGCATCAGCTCAGCCTGCACCAGGCTCTTCCCCAAGCCAAAGCCAGAGACTCGGAGTGATTAAAACAGACATTTCCCTGGAGGAACCAAGTGTTTTCTTCATCTCTGGATAGCAGAGCCCAGCAAAAAACAGTCATCCTTGCTGAAGCCCACACATATTCCCTGGTGAAGCAGCTCTTTCACGGTGAGCTGTTTCTCAGAGTGCTAAGGACAGACCAGTTAAATTAAGGCAAACAAGACTTTTCCCATTACTGGATATTTCTGTCCTGAAGAACAGCCTGACAGGATCTGTCCAAACATTGAGCCTGTGCTGTTACAGAGCATGTCTCCCAGGAAAAGCAAGGCAGTTAACTTGGCAAGAAGCGAACCCAGAGCCCCAGAACTTTCTTTTTCCCTCCATAACTAATCCAATACTAGTTTGTCTTTCTCTGCTAGAGCACTTGCTGTTTTCCTTCACAGGGATCCATCAGCAGCCTGGGCAATACTCACACATCGACAGACCAGTCCTAGTCCCACATTCCAGGATACAGCACCTCTCATATACACCATTCCCAAAGAACTGCCTGTAATGTGTGGGGTCTGATGGCAAACTACATGCATATGATTGTCTGAAGGTGGCCCAGATTTCTCTCCACCAATTTGAGGGTAATGACTTGTGGATGGACATTCCCCCTCTGCACAGTGGCATCAGGGAAAGCCTTGCCCCAAGCATCCCTACCACGCTTGGCAGTGGGAGCAATGCTGTCCCAGCCTAACCTGACCCTGCTTTCCAGAGTCAAACTCAATGAGAGCTCCAAAAAAAAAAAGGAAAAAAATTTGAGAAAAAAAGTCGCAGTCATCGGAGACATGACTTGAAGTGTGAGTCTCGTTCCTTGCCACATGAAAAGCTCTGCTGCTGCGTGGTGGTCTTGGAGAAGAAAAAGCTGGCAGTTGGCAGGGAAGTCCCCCAAGCCAGGGCTGGAGTCACGATGTGATGAAAATGAATGCTGGCTTTGTGTACAGGTAGCTGGGGAGGATTTATGACTCGCCCAGGGATATGAATGCTGGCCGTGAATTAAAGCACTGTTGGAGAATCAGGAGGCTGTGACTTCAGAGCCATGATCTTGCGGAAAAGGATAGGGTAGATTCCTCTATATGGGCTCTAAATATTAAAAAAAAAAAGCCAAGTTTTCTTTAAGACATGCATTTTGTGAGTGCTAGCCCTGGTGGGACCCCGCTTGCCTCACCTCCCTTTGACAGCAGCCCCAGGGCTGCTATAAATCGCACTGGGCTCTAATGACTGCACGGGGAGTGCAGTGTGCATGGCTGTGGTGTTTTACAGATGAAACACTGCAGAAGTGGAAGCCAGCTTCTTTCTCTGGCTCCAGATCTTTCTGAGAAATGCCTGATGATAAGGAGCTGGCACTGCTGTATGTAAGTCACCTTTTAATGGGCCACATGGCACAATTTCTTAAGAGAAACTAGACAGGAGATGACAAAACAGGACTTTACACCCTCCTTGAAATGCTGAAGGGAATGTGGGAAATCCCTTTGCTAGGGATAGAACCTACTTCTCCCTGCAGTGCTGGTGCCTCCCATTGGTCCCCACCCAGCTGCCAATTGCCATGAACAGAGACACCCCAGCAAAAAACAATGACCACCTTGTCCATCGCCTCTGTTAAACAGGCAGTGGTTTGGAGCAGGAGGTTGGGGTTTGGTCTGGGTTTGTGTACCAGAGGCACTGACCCCGAACGGGAGCTCCCAGGCACAGCCGTGACTCCAATACTACCAAATACTACTGCTGAGAGCAACAGCACCAAACACTCCCGGACAGTGCACAATCTCACCAGAACAAATAATTTCAACCTGTTTAAAAATTTAAAATTTTATGATTTGGATGGGGTTTTTGCAGTGATGCAATTAGTATCTTATATAGACACATCATCCCAAGGGCTGCAAGCACAGCATTCAGCAAACTTATTTTCCCTTCATTATTCTTATCCAGCTCCTTAGTGACTGGTGGGATTTGTCATATGTTATAGGTACATTTTGGAGGGGTTTTTTGGATCTCACAGAGGTCTTATAGACCAGAAACAACAGAAGATCTTAGGAATATGATTTATTCCTAATCTTTCAGACTTTTAGAAAGGGGGGGCAGCATGACTGCTGAAAACCAGGGAGATTTTTGGACAATCCAGTCTTCTTTGGTAGATAACTAGATGTGGGTATTGCCCATGACATAATGGGTGATAACATTAGCCCAGTGTCATAATATTATAGATTGAGGATGGTCTGACAAGTTATTTTCCCTTGTCACAGCTACTGGCCCCACATGTGGGAGAAGGAGATGGGGCACAGAGTGAAGGAAACGGCCACTCCTGGGTGCAGTGCAGTAGGGTCCATATATCTGAAAAAAACACCTCAGAACCAGAAAAAAATGGACAAGAGTGGATAGCAGGGTACAACCTTGTGCTGGGGGGGACTTCGGCTCAGTTTTTATGGCTTATTCTGTCCCTGGGAGGGCCAGAGCAGCTCCCCCAGCTCAATTCCCTGCACATCTTCTGCCAGGAGGTCATATCATGGTTTTCCAGCAGAGGGGGAGATAGGATCACTTGTTCAACCACAGAGCCACTTGTTCTGTGTTGCGTTTACTGGCATTAATGCAGAATTTAAGAAAATGCAGGATTATCGATCCCCACATTCAAAAAGCTAACACTTTCTTTTACTGGCCAGGACAAAGTGGTGTTTAGGAAGAGCCAGTGTGGCTCCTTTGGAAGTTTTAAATCAGCCCCATTGAAGCACTCAAGAATATTAATTTAAAAGCTTTGCAATATATCAGGTTTTTTTTGTCTGCCCAAGCTACAAGGTTGTCTCTGCAGTACAGCCCTCATCCTACATACACATCCAGTGGATACTTCTTTTTAGCAGTATAGCCCATATAATTGTTAGTGTGTTTCAGGCTGTTTACTCTGATAGAAAGATTGTTGTCAGATTGGTTCAATATTCATTGACACCAAATGAGGACTGGCATGTCCAGCACTAGAGCTGTGGTCATCTTTTGGTCCTTAGGACCTTTTCCACATCTGTTGGTGTTTGCAGCGACTGACCAGCTCTGCTACCAGGACACAACCGCTACCTGCGGTGTGGGACCATCGCTGTGACAGTGACCACTGCTGTCAGCGCCGGCAGGCAGTGTTTGCTGTCACCCTGCTGACATGGAAGATGCTGAGCAGGGTCAGGTTCAGCCTGCAGCATCCTTTCCCTGCCCTGCAGTAATGCAGCACACACAGGCACGAGGAGTTCAAGACTGCAGAAACATCACCTAGCACAGAGCATCTGCTCACCAGCATAAACTATGGCAAACTCATTACATCTGTCTTACCATTTTCAATGCTTCTACTCATGTCCTCTGTTTGCTATAAAATATAGAGCCATCTTCTAAATCTAAACCCTTCTCCTGAAGGTATCTGTGCTGGGATTTTGATTTTGAAGCTCAGAGATTAAGACCTTGATAACCAGCTTTGTTTCCTTGGCAAAACAGAAGTTATTTTACCAGGTTCCTCTGCAGAGAAAGCTCTCCAGTGCTTGCAGAGAGGGTGAGCTAAGAGAGCCCATGTGTGCTGTGAAAGCATGTGTGAAATGGAGAACTTTCCAAGGGCAGAGCTCCAATTGCTAGGCACGATTTCTTCATCTTGCCATATCTAACATCTCTATAACCTCTGCACATTGCAACAATCTCTATATTTCTTTTAAAAAACCACCCTACCCCTGAATGAAAGGCTGTCTGCTTTTCACTTTTCCCTAGGGAACCATGAGAGAACAAACAGCACATGACAGGTGCCAGTCACATCGACAGCAAAAAGCTCAGATACAACTTTGGGGGTATGGTGTATCAAACAAACAGAACAAAAAAGAACAGAACACTCTCATTAGATACTCACAGTCTTCAAGTCAGGAACAAAATTCAGATTTACAGTATTGCATGAATAAGGTACTACAAAAAAAATTAAAAATAGAATATTGGCATTAAAAGGATGATTATTTTTAAGTAATTATATCCCCTGCAGTGAAAACCATATGAATATACTAAAAATAAAAATCTACATATAGAGAAAGTACAAATGCAAATTGCTGGACAACAACAACATTATGTTAGCTCTTGCAATATGACTTCACCCTGGAGCTAGGCTCATGTAGACGTTACTGAATGTGCTGTTCAGGTGCTATTTAAATGATCAATACATTCTGCAGGCAGAAATTAATTCCCCTTGTTGGGCCAAAGACATTTGAAGTGGAGACTTTTTAAGTGGAAGAAAATCCTGTATTGCTATCAGAGAGGGAAAGTGGATGCTCAAGTTTGTTTACATTGAATTAATCTGCTCCTGATTTTAGATACGTAAGAGTTGTCAATGAGGATTTATGTGTCTTCTAATCAGAGGTTGGCAATGAAGGGTTCTTCTGTGTCAGGGAAAAGAGCTTTGCGACAGGAATAGTCCCAAAGTGACAATGCCAACTCCCACCCAGCTCACTGCTCAGCCCAGCCCATATCTCCAGGCTCTTGAAGACGCCCAAGACTTCAGTTCACGGCTCATCATCCTGAAGGTGACTGCACCGCTATCGACAGCACGGCTAGCATTGCACGCCAGAGGTTCAGAGAGTTAATTCAGGTTTAGAGGCAAGGATCCAACACACATTTCAGACAAGTTCAATTCATAATGTTATAAATGGAACCATAACTTTTATATATATCACTTTGGGAACATAAGACCTTTGAGAAAGGTTCTTTAATTTCACCTCTAACGTGGTGTGCCTTGCTTGCTGCTTAAATCTCTCTCACACGCCTCCCCCCTGCAAACGACCTCACCTATCAGTGCGAAATTGTTGTTGTGCCTGATTGCACAAACCAGCCCAGCCTTTTACCTGGGAGACATGCCACAAATAACTTTCATTATATATATGGTCTGTTTCTGATGCTGCTATCAGAAAAGAAGAGATATAATGCTTCGACAGTCTTACTTAGATGCTGAGGAGGCACTTGACTGCACAAAGCAGCCGTTTATATCAAAGGATGGCAGAAGTTTGGAAGATTTGGAAGACAGATTTGGCAGATGGCCAGGGAGGCTCTCATCATGGGGACAGTGGGGTCCGTCCCCACCAGACCTGTATAAGCATTGCTAAAACCTTTTTATGTCGTTCTGTCTTAACAGCAACACGCAGAGCGGCTGTAATGTGTAACAGGGAGGTAACGCTGGGATTTGCCTTAGACCAATTTCAACCCCCTGCTTTTCTCCCAGGCAAAAGCAATTTAGGTTTAATAGTATATTTAAAAAGCCCCTATATTAAAACCCTTATTTGAGTTGTTCTTGTGTAGGCAAGAAAGGAGAAGGACTTTCTGAACTCATGTGAAGTGCATTACAAGGTAAGGGATTACATTAACGTACTCTCGAAGGTCACAAAAAAGCAGTTTTCATTTCACTATAGAGTTTACCCATGTGCTACATTTCTTCATGTTTAGCAAAGACAAGCCCCAGGGTCATTCTGAACTTTAATTACATTAAAATAACACAGTAAGAAGTCCTTTTATTTTGATAATTTACAATACCAGCCATCAAAATGAGCTTTGCAATTAATTTGGGAAATACACAAAGTGACACTTCTATCCCAGTCTTTTGTGGAAAGAGGACAATTCACTGTCTGCGTAATAGCTGTAACAGCCCAAGACGAGATTTTCCTACAATAATTACACTTCCTCTTGAATTTATTGAGGTTCAAGCTTCCAGTTGTCTGCTGGGAACACTTCATTTATGCATGAAGCATCTGAGCCCACTTATGCGAAAGAAAAGTAAGGAGAGACAGACCCTTGTTTGAACAGAAAAGCCTCCATAGATCTCCAACTCTTTTTTTTAATAATATCTAATGAAGTTATAGATTCCTTGTGCATTTTCATGTCTGCTCAGGAGCACACCAGGGGAATTTTGAAGGCTATATGCAAGCTTGAGGAAACAGGTGTGGGGCAACTTGGTCTATAGTTGACCAAGTGTCTTTTCAATGGCCATTTGTTTGTTTTCTTTCTTCCAACACATGAAAACTACATATTCTCATCCTGGGACTATTTTCTTAATAATAAATCACTCCTGGTGTTCTTGCTTTGGATGGTATTGCTTTCTTAAACTTCTGCACATCCACTACTTATGCACTGAGACTCCAAACTGCTAAAAGCATTAGAGCCACTGCTGACAGATGGGTTCACACAGCTGATGGGATAGGGCACAATTTCAGATTTTGAGTGTGTCTTTCTCTCCCCACATCACTTTAGAAAACAAAGATTTAGAGTCTCGTGTTGCAGTGACTGTGTAGGGCCACCCAAAAACCAGGTGATAACTCACAACTATCTTATGGGGATGGCAAGAGGAAGAAGCTGAATTGACATTTCCTTGATGTATCTAGAAGGTACATGTTCCCCATAACACAACTTTATAATAATCTTCAATTTTCAGTACTGGGAAGCTTTTCCCTGGTCAGCAACCAGACACACCAAAATTACAGTTAAGTCACTGTGGGAAATAAAATGAGTTTCCTCTTCCTTCAAATTAAAAGGAGGGTGCAGGGTGGACAAGAAACTTGCTGCAGTAATAAGACTTGATTGACTTTAATGCGGAAACAGTTGCACAGCTTAATATATTCCCTTGCCAGAAAACTGGGAATTTGTTTCCAAAAGGGCAAAGGCCTCCAGGATGCATCCTGATTCTTTGTGATTTGATCTGTGCTGCTGTCAATGATTTACCGCAGCATTTTGGAGTCTGGTGGGCTCTGTGCTTCTTCCAGCAGTGCTTGCCCTATGGCATCATGAAGCCTAAAGCTTTTGTTTGCAGCTAATCTATAGCAAACATTTACATATGGAAAAACAATGTGGTGGAGCCTGTGTCAGCTTTCTCCTCTGGTTCTCTCTATATACTCACTGTGTTTAACGGCACAGCACGCCACGGCTACAGCACACAGGGAGCTTGAGGCATTGCCTTCCCAGAGGTAAGTCTGTCCCTTCAACTTTACATATAGAAATTATGGGCAGGGCAGTCAGCCCATTAGTTTTGTCCTGACTTGAGGCATGTGCACACCGTGCTCTCTGTAAACAGCTACTAGGAAAAAAAACCTATTGGCATTTGTCCAAAGCCCAAGCTAGGCATTGTAATTCCTTCTCATATGAACTGTTTGCACAATGGTTTTTGTTTTACAGATGACTATTAAGCCTTCTTAAACTTCCTTACAAAAATTACTTTACTGGTTTTGGGCACTTGGAATTAATTCCCTATATAGGATGCTTTACAAGTGAATATTTTTCATATTCTTTTTCATTATAATTATTTTGCAGTTGACAATGTGAAGCTACCAAGTGCATGTTTATAACCCAATTTTCAGTCCAAACCAGGTCCTCATACCTATTTATTTTTTTCCTTAACAATATTATTAACCTATACGAGTGTCATTTAAGCTTTGAAGGAAGAGAATAAACAAGTTACCTTTCTCTAAAGCTATAGTCTCATGATAGGAAAACAGCTGGATTTTTTTTTCTACAGCTATTAATTTCAGGCTTGTTCTAAAGGCAAATATGATTTAGAAGGATCAAAAAAGGTATCAGTGATAATTGGAATGTGGAGACAAGGAGAAGGCGGAAAGGAAAAAAATGTGGTAGTGATACACTTAATTATGAAGGCTTATTCTGATAATCCCTTTTGAAAATGAACAAAGACGAGATTTTTGATGAACTTATCAAACAAGGCAGAATAATGAAGAGGTAAATGTAAAATCCAATCGAAGGTGAGCCAATTAAGTACTTTGTGAAGTGCTGAAGGATACAGCCCACAAATCCTCCTGTCAGAGCGAAAAGGCATCAATACATGTGTGTCCTCCAGCTCCATGTTTATCTGCAGGCTCCTGTTGTTTTTCCTGGAGACATGGTGGCTTTTTATCTCATGCACTGATCTGCATCCACGGGCTCACTTGCTGAGCTGTTGCAGCTTTCATTTAGTAGTCTCTCTTCTACAGCTTCTGACAAATCCCCGATGTGCTCCATACCTCTGCTAATTATCAATATTTCTCTTTAGACTGCAGTCTCATAAGTAAAACAGACTGCTCATTAGTTAATCACCAAAATAATAATAGTATTTTGGCTTAGAATAACCCCTCAAAATGCTTCAAAGGCTGTTGCAAACAGAGTTGTACTGACATGCCACAGATTGCTCCTCAAGACAAAGAAACACATTATAGAAATAAAGATTGTAGGAGTAGGAACAGAAATAGAGATTGTAACAACTGGCCTGGGAGGCAAGAGAAGCATTTTCTTGCTGTTGTATAACGATACTCACTGTATGCGCAGAAAGTCTGATCTAAGGGCCATTGTCATTTTCTGCTTTTATACTCTTCCTTTAACTTTTTCCATCTTCTCAAAAATTATTTATTTCCCCTTAGAAACAGTCCACCAACAAATTGCCATAGTCAGCATGGCTTTGTACCTTGTCTTCTCAGCCATTCCCATCACTCCGCAAAGCCTATGAGAACCAGACCCTGGTTTCATACTTGTCTGGAAAAATACTGACTGTGAGTTTACAATGGTGTAAAAAAAAAAAAATGAAATCAATAGATTTCAGAACAGGCCCAGGGTGATAAAGGTCACCACTCTGAGTTTGTGATGTGCTTCTGAGAAGAAAGCCAAAAAAGAAGCCTTTCCTTAAAACGTGTCTCTTCTCGACATGCCCTATGTTTACTCGGTACTTTTAGTCTTTTT
>NW_010322538.1:0-2147 GCF_000700745.2 Antrostomus carolinensis
GTATCTGCTCCATGATCTTGCCTGGCACTGGCACGAAGTCATAGCACCAGATTTTGCACTTTTTTATTAGTTACTGGATGTGCTTTTTTTTTTTTTTTTTTTTTTCTTCCCCTGTTCCATCAGTCTTATTCTCCTACCAACATTTTATCACGTTTTTGGAGAAGGGTATTTTTTAAATTGTATATTTCTACTTCCCTAAAAATACATCTCCTAAACGACTTTTATGATATATTTTAAACTCTCACCTTCTCTGTTCTAGGTCATTATCTTCCATCCGAATATGACAAACCCTTATTATAGCAAAGTGCCTGAAGCAAAATCAAAACGCAGCGTCCTTCTGAACTCTGAATCTTCTCCGTTACGAGCTGGATTAGATGAAACTGTTCAACTTGTATTTTGTGGCAGCACTTGGCTTCTACTCAGAAGCTACCGCTCTGTCCTAATGTCCACTAGGTCAGGAGATAGGGAGATCCAGCTCTAAAAATAGCATGCTGTAGCTAGGTGGAGGAGTTCCAGGAGTGAATGATTGCTGGGAGAAGAAAGAAGTTACTTTTCTCCTATTTCCAGGATATGGTCTGGAGGGCAGCTGGAACGTGCCTGATAATGTGTCTTTACAAGTGGATTTCACTAAAAAAACAAAGTCTAGGAGCTGAAATCCACAGTCACGGCCATGCAGTCCAAGCCCAGGTGCCTCCTCAAATCTCTGCGGATCTCTGAAGGGGAATCTGTTCAAAATCCATGACACGTAGGAAGTCTGGAATCTGCAACCTCAGGAGCAGTTGTCCTCCTGCAACACTGAAAATCTACGTTGGGCATTTGACTTTCTGTAGATTTGCCCATAGCCATGTACCTCGAGTCACAGGAATTGGTTCAAATCAGCAGCATTCACCCGGGCAAAGATATTTTCCTGTGGAAAAACTGTTGTTGGGTGGATGCCCAGCTTGACGTGCTGCTTTTGGAGACCCTTCTTCAGTTCTGCAGCTGGGCTTGGTGCTTGTGGTCATGCTGTGGAAAGCTAAGGTGGCTGGAGTTCATGATGAGTTAGTAGTTCATTTCACAGAATCATAGAATGGTTTGGGTTGGAAGGGACCTTCAAGATCATCCAGTTCCAACCCCCCTGCCATCAGCAGGGACACCTTCCACTAGACCAGGTTGCTCAAAGCCCCATCCAGCCTGGCCTTCAACACTTCCAGGGAGGAGCAGCCACAGCTTCCTTGGGCAATTTCTGTGAAACTCAAAAAAGGCTGAAATCTAGAAAGGGGTTAAAAAATGCTAGATACACTTTTTAGCTAAATAATTGCCAGAAAAGGTGTTGATCAATTTTGCAACATCTCCTGGTTTCTGTCAGAAGCTCAAGCATTGTAATTTGCCACCTTTCTGTACATTTTTATGGACAGATGATGTGCCAGAGCCATTAGTTTCACATCCTGGTGCAGCACAGATCTGTATGTGCACACAGGTATTTAAATATTCAGAAATAAGAAACATTTGCATTTAATAAGACAATCACATCTCAAAAAAAAAAAAAAATTGCTAATTTTCAACTTTGTAATAATGCTGACAATAAAGCTAAAGCTTAAATTAATTGTTAAGTAGAGGTGCTGGTTTAAAAACGTGAGATTTCGAGAAAATGTTGCACAGAACTACTAGAGGCACATGTCCCTTGAATGATGCTGACGCTAATTTAATTTCTAATATAGCTTGGTTAGTAAGAAGGGTTCTGCTGGTATTAGAAAAAAAAATTATGATTTTCATGCAGCTATGAAGGAGCTCCAAGTAGATGAGCAAAATGAGAGATGATCTTTTTTTTTTATGTTTCTTATTGGTTTGAACAAGAAGTTGGGCAAAAATGGTTAACGGTGTCGTTAATTGGGGGGAAAGGAGGGAAAACAAACCCAAAATTAAAAAGTCTACCTGGATTCTCCATCATTAACAAACTCAAAATTAAGCTGAAACGCTCTGTTCCACAGAGGGAGGTCCTACTGCTTGCATTCTGTAGGGAGTTTGATGAAATGTTTCGGTTGTCCACACCAGCAGCTCCACCATTAAACTGAGGACCCAGTATTATTGGAACGCACTGGTCCCCAGTACCCCAAACACCACTGGGTAGGAAGAGGGCAGACCAGCTGCCTGAGCCCCTGGCTTCT
>NW_010322538.1:2164-15037 GCF_000700745.2 Antrostomus carolinensis
TTCTCTTAGGTCAAATGACATGTTGATACCCAAGGATGACGACAATCCCGTTTTGTCAGAGGTTCAGCTGTGCATGGTATGCGGAAGCGAGATGCTGCTGGCAGAGCTCAAGAGCTTTACCAACCCCTTGCAGGGGCTTCACCGAGCAAGACACAGACCACAGGTGGACATTTTCCCCATCTGCTCACACTAGATCTTCTAAGGGAACAGCAAAGGACACCTTCTCCAACCCACGTCATCGTCAAACCACATTCCCAAGTCTCAGCTGCAAACCAGGCGTATGAAATCATTCACCTTCCCTCATTTCATCCCATCCACCCCAAAACTCCTGTTGCCCCCTCGGGGCTCCCCAGCCATAAGTCATGGAAAGGACCAGACGCCTGGAACTTGGGTCACCAGAGCTGCAGTGACACAGGAACACAAGTGTCCTGGAAAGGCATGTTGAGTCCTGCCAGTTACTGGCCTTTCCCCATGGAGGAAACTCTCCTTTCCCACTTGCGAGTTCACTGAGCTAAATAAAAGGGGATGAGGGTGCTGAAAGCAGATTTTCCTGGTGGAAAAGTTCTAGAAATAGTTTTTCCTCCCATCTCGTTTGAGACAGGTAGTATCTGTGTTCCTATAATTTCCTGTACTCTGTGATCCTCACAGTTATTATTTTATAGACATCTTAAAAAAATAATAATTAGCTAATGTATAAAATATTATGACTTACATCAAAACCATTTAAAACTTTTTTTTTTTTTACAAAAGTTTATTTTCCACAAGGAAGAGCAATAGGAAAAAATTAAATTGTTTTCCACATATTGTTTTCTTGAAACAGAGTCTACAAGGACATATTCAGCACCAAAACTAAAAACAAAACAAAACAAAAAAGTACAAACAGCCATAGAATATAATCTATAAAGCAAACATTTAATATTGCACTTTTGTTTCTCTAACGTTTGGATTTTACTTACTTTTTCCTAATTCGGATCAGAATTTTCTATCAAATACTGGGCTACAACTGTGAACCTTGTGTTTTATAATGCTGAGAATTGACCAATACTTGTGGAAGAGTAATGCCTCTGAACAAACTAACAACGTAATTTCAACAGAAAAGTCTTTTTTATTTGATAAGGTGATTAAGAATTTTTCACTCCAATCACAAAGGCCGTGATGCCACGTCAGTTACTACGATATTGGTCAATCCTGCTTCAATACGTAATTTTCCATTATGTCGTGGTACGTAACTTTAATGCTATGTATATCAGCAATTGTTCCCTAGTCTGTTGAAAAGTAACAAAACAGGAAAAAAAAAGTAAAACCACCAAATGCCCTTTTTATGCCAACGATCCCATCAGCTTTTTAAATTGTCTGGTTGGAAAGGGTATAGAGGGAAGGGACATTCACAAAATTGGCCTAGTAACGTAAGACATCACCCAATTTCCTTCTCGTCCAATATTCTTGCTCAAAAGCCCAAGCCTTTTAACTGAATCACTTAAAACGCGACTCATTTAAATAGTTTTTATCACCCTGTTGTCATTTTCGAAAAACATGAATTATGGTTCATGTTCTCATAAAGGCCACTTATGGAAAAGCCTCTTCTTCTGTCGCCATTTTATGAAGCCTTAAAAACAAGGCAGAGGTTTTTGTTTTGTTTTGTTTTTTTTTTTTAAAAACAAGCACCAGTCAGAAACACCAGCATCCCCTTTTCCCACTCCCTTGTGAGCTGCTTTATTGCACAAGGAAATAGATAACTCGGTGGACTGCAGCTCAATTTGTTTAAGTAGTCAACAGCAAAAGCGTGTCCCTTTGTCCACGGTTTCTGTTAGGTGATTGCTGAAGGAAAAGTTGATTTTTTTTTTTTTTTTTTGGTAAATCTCTAGTATTTAAGTGCTGGTATTTGTGTTAGTCCATCTCATGGTTTCACTGCACTCTTATTCCTTGGGGTACACTCAAGGGCAAGTCCTTTTTCCACAGCGTGTGTTGCATTGTAAGTGAGTTTATAGAAAAATTCGCAGTTCTGTTTGTTTTAAAGCTCTTGAGAATACCACAGAGGATGCAATCAAAGTCATTTTATATCTGAGTACAGCTGGTTAACACTGATCTTGCCCAGTTTAATTATCTTTCTAGTCTTAACAGTATCATAAACCCTGAAGATAATAACAAAGTGCACAAACTGAGCTTTTAGCATAGTCCAAGCTTTGAAATATACTTTCTACTAGAGACTCATTACACGTAGAGCTCTTGGTGATTAGTGAACTAGATATAAAAATAAAATTACTTTCCCTTCCCATCTGTATTACTTGAGATATGGATCTGTCTATGAATCCTAGACAGCATATGACTATTTCCTTTTAAAATTATTTTGTGGTCAGGCTGGTGTCTGCTGGTGCTGCTTTTATTTGTGCCCTTTTTTATTTTTTTAAAGCTTCACAACATTTTTTTTTTTTTTTTTTTAAATAACGTAGAAAGAGAAATGGGAATGAGGGTGGGTTTTGTAACTTTTGTGTATGTCCCTAGTCCAGATCCCCCTTCTCTAAATAAAGAACAAAAAAACAAAATACAAACACAAAACGAAAAAAGAAAAAAAAAAAAGAGAAGTAACTCAACAGTGCAACATAACAAAACAAATAGCATTCCAACAGTTTGGCAAGTGATGAGTTCACCTGAGATTAAGTGATTTTTTTTTTTTAGGCAGTCTGTAACAAAATGCTGCTTTGCGATAATAGTAGAAAGGCAACAAATTCTGAAAAGAAATCAAGAAGGTATACAATCTCGATGAAGTCTATTAAGTTTCTTTCTATTAACTCTCCATCCCCCTCCCACCCCCAGCCCCACATCTGTTGCTTATCTACTACAGTAGGCTGCAAAAAACATACAGCAAGAAGGACTGGCTTGAAGGCATTTGATGTTTGTAAATAAATCCACAACAGGATCCAAGCTGAAGAGGTGATAACATGATCAGCCTACTAGAACAATTCTGAGCATGTGCATATGCAGGTAAAAGTCCAGGCTACATTAAATTAAAAAAAAAGAAAAAAAAAGAAAAAAAAAAAGAAAAGTCAGTGCATTTGTCAAAGTCTGTTGCTGTTGGTTGTTTTGTTGGTTTTTTTTTTTTTGTCAAAGCTTTCTTTTGCTCTTTATTGTGCGGACCTCAAACAAGTAAGAAGGGAGGGGGTAATAACAGTCCGGCATAAATGAGAAAAAAAAAGCTGTAGTGACACTGAACCGCACAACGTAAGCAATGAGCATGTGCAAAATTCCCAAATCATAAGAGGAAGCCATCCCCTCTCTTACAAGATGGTTTTGAGTGTTTTGACACACATGACCGTAGGTTAGTAAGGCTGCTCCTAGTTATGTGCCAGTATTTAAAGGGGAAGGGCAGGGGGGGAAGCTCAGGTCTTCAAGCATGTGGAGCAGTCCTACAATGTTTAACTGTAGGCTTCAAAGCATGATCACAGGTTGTTTTCATTTATTCACCGTACAGGCAAGAGCAAAACCACTTCCTTTCAAAGTGTGTCTCCACTATGTGACGCCTTGACCTTCAACATGTCAGGTACGATTCAAAACCCAAGTCGAGTCAGCTCTTCATGGATTCCTTCAACGAGAGGGGCAAGATGGTCTGTCATCCGTGGGCTGATCTGGGTTTGGATCAATCTAAACAAAAGAACAAGAAAAAAAAACAAAACAAAAAAAAACAACCCAAGGTATTTTTAGAGTCAGTTGCTAGAAAGAAACCAGTCCAAACCAAACCCTGCTAAAACTCACACAAATTTAAGACAATCGTAGCAATAAAAGGAATTCCCAATCCAAAGGTTATTCAAATAACTGAAAAACCTCTAGTCAATTAGACAAAAGTTTGAATTAAAAGTTAATAAGCTAGCAGAAAATTTTAAACTACAGGCTGATGGTAATTTAAGCATGAACACAAAGAGCTAACAACAACTTAAAAAAACAGCTTTAGTAGCACAGACATCTTTTGAATTATTTACTGTACACTAAAAAAACAACTTGACTCATCACAAAAAAAGTAACTTAACAATATTTGATTTCAGGTATTTTGCTTCAAAAAAGACAGAATTAAGAGTAAAAAGTCATTCTACTTTTAATTTACAGGCCATTAATCCTTAAACATGCCATAAAATGTCTTAGAAGTTTGTGTGTTCCACACCTTGCCTCTTCTTCCTTTCTAAAAAAGGAGAGGGGGAACACCTTGCTAACTTAGGTCTTCCCAAAAGTGGGTAGTACAAATAGTTTAATTATTAGTACATATCTTAGGCAACATTCTTATGAGTTTTTAATACAACCATTTTTTAAGGACAAAAAAGGCTTCTTTAAATCCTTAAGTATGGAAAATGAAAAGGGCTTAAGATTTGTGTTCTATAGTTAAGTTATAGAAAAGTCCTCAGAGAAGTCACCAGCACACAAAAAACATGTGACTCAATAGCAGTTCAGTGTTTCAAGAGAGGGAAAAAAAGGAAAAAAAATCAACTGTGGGAGAATTCTGTCAAGATTTATTCAAAAGACACTGTTTTACTTTTGTCCTATACTCCTTTTCCTGAATAATTTTGGAAAAAAAGTAGGACTGAAAAAACATTAGCACATTGTGCATCTATAGACCCAAAATGCTGGTGTTCATGAATGCAATGTATTATATATTATATACAAGTGTATTATATATTATATACAAGTGTATTATATATTATATACAAGTGTATTATATATTATATACAAGTGTATTATATATTATATACTTATATTTAAGTGTACAAAACCGTATTATATATTATTATATAATAAGGTTTTAATGAAGTTGCTAAGAGGGTACACAAGAGTTGGAAATCTCTGGAAAGCATCAGAATTTTGAATAATCCTGAAAACTCCTGATGCAGTTCACCCGTGCTTTGCTAATAAGAAGTCACCTTATCCCATTTGTCATTTTCACTGTTTCTCCTGATTTTAGGGAGAAACAACTTCCTACATTTATTCCACAGAATTAATTAATTAAAAAAAAAACCCCAAAACCCCACTGAATCAATCATCTTATTCTCTCTGAGGTACCTACTTCTGAATAGAGGGGTGGAGGCAGAAAACGGAACTCCTGGATGTATGCAAACAATGGTCCTGGAAGCGCTCTCTCAAAGTCATCACAAGCACCCATGGGTGCAAGGCTGGACTGTCTTTGTTCCTCTGTGACCACTTCTGCATAGCTAGGAGGTGCTGCAGGAAAAGGTACACGCAGTTCGAACAACAAGTTCTTATGCATGTCAAAATATATAACATGATAAATATTAAACTTTTATCATTGTAAAATGTACCAGCAGGTTAAGTAAATGACTTCAGAGACTTTTTAAAAAAAAAAAAAAAACAAACAAAAACCAGTTGTTGAACATCAAAGAGAGAGTAGGCTGTTCTATTTTAAGATAATGCTCAAACTGAAGAGCAGGGTGACCACTGCTTATTGTGGCTTAATTATCCCCTTAAATTTAAAGCATACTCAGAATACTGAATCTCTGTACAGGCAGGAACCATAAAGCACTGCATTCCTTTTGACTCCAGAAACCCAAGTCTGGGATTTGAACACAAAAAAGCAATATTTATTAGACACATGCAAACAGAGGGAAGGAGACATGGAGTTTCTCCTTGTGTAACAGAAATTTCCCACTGAAATTAATTACACTATCTTCTAACAAAGATTTGGCTACTAAGGCTGGTAAAGGTCACCATAAACTACTATTATGACAGGTTACAACACCTTATAACCGAGGATGCAACTGGGATAATGGAGCCAGAATTAATTCTGCCCAGGTACACTGGCATCCCGTGCTTTCACTTGTGACAGCTTTCAAGTAGCTGGATTTCACTGCTTGTCCCTGAGAGATTAAGAAACTCTGTCGCTCTACAGAAGACAAGCAGGTGGCAAGGAAACATCCACAAGGGAATTTCCCGTGGGCTTTATTATGAAGGATGTAATTTGGCTCTTGTTTGTACAACAGCAACGAATGAAGCAGACAAAAAGCAAAACAGACGAGCAAATTGATCAGGATTTGTACTGTCAAATTACCTTCTGGTCTTTCAGGCAGTGTCAGACCGAGCCAATTCATGTTCATGCTACACTGGCTGCTCACACTTGATGTTCTGCTACCAAATGAGTGTAGAGGAATGGTACCAATGACCAGTGGTAAGTTGAGGAATAAATCCATGGCGCCCGGGATATCAACATATACCTGACAAACAAAAACAACACAAGAGGTGTATGATTAAAGTGCAGGTGCATAGAAGTACTTTATAATTAATTATTAGACTAAGCTGTCTCTCCATGGAATTTCCCAGGAGCAACTTGAGTTTCTTACTGTCTATTTTAGGGCCAATGCCCCTATGGAGACAAAAAGCTCCCCAAGTCAAAAGAAGCTCAGGATTCTTAACATGAGCCCTCACGTGGAAATGTCACCTAGCTGGCCAACACAACTGTTTTAAAACATGGATGATTTAAACTGAATTTATTTACAGAACTCCCATCAGGACATTAATACTAGGATTTGTATTTCTTTTCTAACTAGTTAATCATAGAACGCTTTGTTAGCAATTTGCAAGAAACAATGGAAAAACTACTCCTGCTAAGTGAAACAGACCATCCAACGTACGTACCATCAGTGAATACTCCACACGGATTATACTACAGTCAAGGATGGAAGGGGAAACAGGTGGAATTTTCAACTGTTTGCCATTCCAGGTTTCTGTTTTGCCAGATGACAAGGAATCCCCACGTAGGTTGGCAACAAGCTGTTTGACTTCCTTCATTTTCCCTTTGGCATAAAATGCCTGTGTTTGGTAAATGGCTGCCTTTGGCACCACCGCACGGGAAGAGCAGTTCTCAATCTCAGCAAAGATCTGAATTGATTCACCTGAAACAAAAGGGAATTTCATGTTCTCTTTACATTTACAAAGCAGCTTAAGCACATCACAATGTTCTGTGTACTGTTATAATGCACTGGACACTGCTAGCAATGCTCTACTTGGAAAAACATCTACTGATGCCAACAGGAATAGGATCACTACAAGCTAATCTAAAAGAAAAAGGTCTAATAGAAGCAGGTGTCCCCTTTGGCAAGATGGAGACACAGCATTAGTTATCACTACAAGCTAATCTAAAAGAAGAACGCACAGGTCGAATAGAAGCAGGTGTCCTTTGGCAAGATGGAGACACAGCATTAGTTACAAAATTAGTCCTAGTTAAGAAAATATAGAAAAGATTGCAGAATGCAGACTGAGGTGATAAGGACAGTTTAAAAGTTTCATTTATATAAAAGCAGCAAGTACACAGACACTTTAAAACGGAAGGAAAAACATTTCCTATAATTACTTCTGTTACGTACCTGGGGTGTAGCCCTTCCTTTCAATTTTGGCACTTAAGGATATTGGGCCTGAGGTACAAAACCAACAACAGAGAGTCTTTTCTTTTGTGCCTGCTTGAGGTGACTGTAAGAAAAGAATAACATTGCCCATTTAATTAAGAGTTCCACTAATCTCTTCATCTACTTTAATCAACACAAAAAAAAAATCACGTTCATAATGTACTTATTGTTACATATTTTGATAAACATAGCTAGTTTTATTTAGAGAAAAAAAACCACCGAGCAATTTAAATAGCACTATGCAGATGTAAGGTTTATTCTAATTCCATTACTCACTTCATACTACAGTCACACTTAAAAACAGTTCTTATACAGAAATACTGTGTCATTTAAGAAAAGGCTTTAGAGCCTACATATCCCAACATATTGTTGGGCAGAGCTTTTAATTTATCAGTAAACTAAAACATTTTTCCAGTAGACTGTATTTCAGAAACAATAACTGAAGCACTGTAACCTTGACTCCTGCTATTTCCTCTGTTTCGGAACGGTCCCGTTTCATCTCTATTAAAACGGACTTTGTTATTTTATACAGTATCAGGATTTAGGACTTGATCCAAAGCCCATTAAAGTCAAATGGGAGTCCTTTGATTTTAATGGAGTTTGTGCAAGGCCAGTGTCCCTTTGCAAGTCTGATTTTTCACCCATACACACAAGAAACCTATTTCAATGGACTTTGAGTTTGAGGTTTGTTTTTTTCTCCCCCCTTCCTCCATACATTAGCATTTGAGGAACGGCCATGGGGGGGGGGGGAAGAAAAGGAATTTTAGACCAGATTGAAATCAAATCCTCATTGAAAGCAGTTGTAATATTGAAGTTACTTTAATGAAATGACATTTCAGAAAAAGATTATACAGAATTGTGATAATTTCTCCCCATTGGTAGAAAACTATCCATATGGAAATTATCAAATTATGCACGCCAGTACATTTTTTTTTTTTTACTTTGCATTTTTAAGTTAGCTTAGTAAGTTCACTGTAATATTAAGTTTCACTGTTCCTTCCACAGATTATTTTTTACTCAAAAGCAAAGAGGAACAGTTCTCGAAATTTTCTTTATTAGCAACTTTTAAAATTTAATCAATTTAAATTGACAAAGCCATTTTACAGTATCTTAAGAATGAAGCAACTCCAAGCACAGGAAAACATAGCTTTCAAAATACCAGTAGTTACAGAGTTGCTGAAATGAACGTAATACTTAAGAATATCAGCTCTAAAATAAACTAGTGAATAAATATTAAGTAAAATTAGATGTGGATATTGTTTCAGCTATCATACTTCATTATATTTTTTTTTTTTTTATGTCAGAAACAAAGAATGAGTAATTCTGTCAATTCTTACCAGTAATGAAGGAGTGTTGATATCTATATGTTCAAAGACTGTAAATTCCTTCTTTAATTTTACTGGTAGAAACCAAGGCCTATGCAATTCGGCTTTCACCCAATAGCGCACACTGCCATGTCTGCCTTCGAATGAGGTAGCAAGTGGTCTGTGCAGGACACAAAGGTCAAAATTGAGTAAAGTCCTTCTGTCTAATAATGATACAACTGATCAGATCAAGAATTAAATATGTGGAAATGCATCTTTTTTTTCTTTAATGCATTGTAGTATTTAATGTAGCGTAACTTATTTGCAAAGTTTCCGTATCTCCGAAGAAATTAAAGATTAAAAATGGGAGAAAAAATCATCTCCAATTCATCCTACTATAGTTTTACACAAATTTTAACCATCAATTAAAGAATTGTACCAGAAAATGCCAGGAGAGCACACATTTCCTTTAAACTTAAGAGGCCACTTTCATCTCTAAAGCATGCCCTTTGAAGGCCAAATTAAGGATACCAACTCAAAATTGCCATTAGAATCAACCAATGACTGTTTTGTATTCTGTAAAATCATTGTCTATTGTTTACTTGGCTGGTACCCTCAGTATTGGGTTAATTTTAGATGCAACTCAGCACTTTTGTAGTTTTGCTTTGCCTTAAGCAGAGTAAATACTTCAATTTAAGAGTTCTGAAGAGAGAGGCTATTTTGAGTACCTTCTAATTTTCCTCTACACTGATGAGACCAGCTTAAAGCATTTATATTATATATGATGTACATATATATATATGCATAGAATCATCAAGTCTATTCTGCTCTGAACTTTGACAGATGAAAAAAGTCCTTTTTGGGAGCTGGAGGAAGAACGATGTGGAAAGGATCTCCCAACCTTTCAGCATCACCTTTTTTTTTCCCCCTGTACCATCATAAAATGAAAGACAAAAGATCTTTATATTCCAGTTATTTCTGATTAACAATATTTTTAAATAACTTATTTTTGTGCATTATTTTTTTATCTTCTACTGTGTTTCAAGTACATTGTAATATAGGAATTAAACATAAATTACTTCTTCATAAAGCTTCTGTTATTTCCCACAGGGAGTAGTACTAGCCACGCTAGTACTTTACTAGAATGATTATTTCAGTTACAGGTTTGACTTCTCTACGGCACATCTGAATTTTTTTTTTTTTTTGCTAATCATCTAAGTGAAAGGATTTTCTCATCTGTTTCATCCTGCTCCATATTCTTCAACATAAAAAAAAAAATCAGTAAGGCCAGTGTCCATGTTCTTTCTTTCCACCATTGCTCTGTAGTTTAAGTAAATTTCGTAAGTATTCTATGGACACAAAACAACAAATAAGTAGGCAGTACCAAACTTCAGGCTTTTAGTACCAGCTTTTGTTTTTTTTAGTACTATCAACAGCTGGTTTCATAAATTATTACTTCAGGTCACCTAAAAAGAATCTGTGTTTTGACCAATGCTTATGATATTTTGCTGGCTACCTGCTTCACTTCAAGCTAAGCATTTAAAGTTCGTGTATAATGTTTTGTTTTTCATATTTAAATGCCCCTTCCAACTCAAGGGAACTCAAGGGAAGATCAGTGTCAGCCTTCCTTCTTTTTGTAGTTGAGATTTTCACAGAACACTGGATTGACTTTAAAATTATCTCCATGTACACAGGGCTCCTCCGCTGTTCCAATAAGATTGATTGTAAAATCCTGTGCTGTTCACTTTGAAACTGACACATAAAAGTGTTTATCATTTGCAGCTAAAGCCAGCACCTCTAATAAACAGATGGTTTATTGGCTTTAATATTAGGTACTGAGCTACTTCATGTAACACCGCCGATTTCTTCAACCTTAATGATTTCACTGCTTGCCTTTTACAGCAAAAGACACCTTTTTCCATCCACGTTGAGACTCCCTCTGTTCCTGTGTATTTAATTTTATTGCAACTTGTATTTTTAGATAACTTCCATATTGTTAACTCCACTATGTACAAGTCTTCCATATTGTTAATGCCTCTATGTACAAGTCTTCCATTCACAATGCCTACATTATTTATTTTAGACTTGAGGGTGGGAGAAGCATCTTCATCTTAACACTTCTGCTCTCACTCTTGCTTCAACTTGAGCTTGCTCAGGAGTTTTTCTTTCTTCATCCACCCATCCTTCTTATTTCCATCCAGGCTTTCTGCATAAAGACCAGCTTGGGTACATAAATCCTACTTAAACAAACAAAAAAAAACCCTCCTCTTGTTCAAATGTAGTTAAACTTGCCACATCTGTTCCAGACTGAGCCCAAAGAATTCATCTGTGATCTTATCTGTAGTTCTGCTGGTCTGCATGGCTCCAGTAAACTGCTGGTTGGGTTAGAAGGTATCTCAGCCACTCTGCAGTACTCCAGTGACTGTTACAAATCCCCCTCCCTCCTCATGAGAAGGGTTCAAATGTTGTAAGATCTAATAATTCAGAAGGACTTGGTCACAAGAAAGTGAGCAACGGGGCAGCAACAAGCTCCCCTTTTGTGGGAATTAAAGAAAAAAAAAAACAACAAACCAAACCAAACACAAGTGTGTATCAGTTTAAAAGCAACCTCTTCAGTTTAATGAGATTATGGCCTCCGCTGCATGTCAGAGCACAATTCCTACTACCATTGAAAAGGTTTCCCCTCCACCCACAGCAGGAGTTTTTTTTTTTTTAGCTCAAGGAGATGGGCAGCAGAGCCCAAGGACTGTGGTGTGGGTACTTACGTCTGTGGAAGCTCAAAGCTGAATGCATATTCGTGCCTTCCTGAATGGATGGTGTGAAGGCCTTCTTCTGAATTGTCATCACCTAAGAGGGGGGAAAAAAAAAACCAACACAATATGCTATTCCACCTGCACAGATTTTATACATTATACAGGCTTCTCTTCCAGAATAAAGAGGATTTAAACACTCATTATAGCACTTCAGAACAGGGTATTCCAGAAACAAGGGGTTCTGGCCCATTTATATTAACTCGTGGACGCGGGGATGAATTTTACCTACAGGTTAGGCAAGACTGACAGAGAAGCAGAGGTTAATTTGCTTTAATATATAATCCTGCCTCTGAACACTGACACAGTCACAACTGCTGCCATTTCAAGGCCTGCCTGTAAGATTGGTAATGGGAATCATGTTTTCCACTGTGATTCCTAGTTAAAATATAATAAGAGATGGCTCTTTAACAGCATTAAGCTATCTGCACGAAGTCTACCGTGTAAGATTAAATTTAGTAATTCAGCTTCCTTTTTATCTCCTGCCTGGCAACAGTGTCCAGAAATTAACCACCAAAAAAAGAAAGAGGGGGTGGGGTGGAAGGGTGTACAAACACCACCTGGAAAGTACCAGACAAATTCAGGGGCACAGAAAATGGCAAGCTGCCCAATTAACACCATCTAGAGCTAAAACTTATTTATTTCATAGGTTAACTTGATCTTGCTTGGACAGCAAGAGCCAAATAGTTAGTGGGCTACTGCTGGGACTCCTGTTCCACCAAAAAAGCTGATTTTTTTTTTTTTTGTTTTGTTGTTTATGGTCATGATTTTTTGCACACCTTTAAACGCTTGAAACAAATTTGCGGTTTATTCCAAGGAAATTACCGTAAAAACAGGAAAAATGCTGACTGCATCAAAACAGAAAGTTGAGAGGAAAAAAAAATAACTGAGCATCGGGTAGATAAAAAGGGCTGGAATAATAAAAAGGGATATAGTGAGATAATGTGGAAGGCAACTGCTTGTATTTAATGGTCTGAAGCATTAATGGAGGCACACAGGATTTTTAAGTTCCCTTTGTCCTACAGAAATGCCGATGCTCCTTGTACTGTAATGCACTGCAAATGCCCCAGATATTAAAAAAAAAAAAAAAAGAGAAATAAAGCAAAAATAATCCCCCATCAGCAAGCTAGTGACAAAGAGGCACCTTCAGCACGCCAAGACACGAAATAAATGTCAGAAAAACGCATTGAAACGGCGAGACAAAGTATATCCGTGTGAAATGTTTTATTTTTTAATTAATTTTTTTAAGGGCAGGGGAGAGGGTTGCTGTTGGTTATGTCCTTATTTTCCCAGCACGTCCATCTCCTCCTCACAGACAAGTTCCCGTCCTGCTTTCCTTCCTTCCTTCCTTCTTTCCTTCCT
>NW_010322539.1:0-8086 GCF_000700745.2 Antrostomus carolinensis
CCTACAGATGGAAAACAAAATTCCAATGTGAGAGGAAGTATGCAGACTGAAACTATTCATCATTGACAAATGCATAGAGTGAGGTCTCCTCCTAGGCTTGCACTTGAGGAGTGGATGACTTTTATGACCTTTTTATATTTTGATGTAATGAAATTTTGAGTTCATAACAGTGTGACTGGAGCCACCTGACAATTGTAATGCATTGTGTGAGTGAAAGGTAGTTAGGAAATAAATCTGGAGGAAAAGAATTTGGTTGGTCTTTTGTTCAGTTTGAAATCAACATAGTTCCCATCAAGGGTTTATCTATAAAGAGGAGGGCATTCAGTCATATACTTTCTCAAAATTAAAGTTTCTCCTCGGGGATAGTTTTCCTGATATTTTAGTTTAAGGTCTCGATAGCAGAATCTTTTGAAGAACCCTGTGGAATATTTCAAGGAGATAATGAGGAAGAATATTTTCCTTTTATAAGCTTGAGAGCTATGGCAGAAGAAAAGTAAAATTTGTTTCAGCTCTGATATATTTTATTGATTTATAGATAAGATAATTGTCAAAGAGAGAACTCTTATGCTATCCTTCACATATTTCTCTTCCACATGATTTCAACCAAACAATCAGATCTTAATCTTTTAAGGAAATATGACTTCCGGTCACAGTATTTCACAGATCAGCTTATTACAGACTCCTTTTGAACACAACCCCAGAGTGCAACAGGTAAGGGAGTTGATGAGACCTGACAATTTTACTAATTTTATTTTGTGAAATCATGTATCTTGACTGTTGGCAGCACACTTTCTAACCTCCATTATGTATCGCACTCAAGCCCACATAATACTAGATTAAAAATGTGTTTTGAAGCAAATACTTTAGAAAATTTCCTGCATGGGGAAATCAAACCAGTATTTTAAATAGTTTCTCTAAAACAATTGATCTAAATCTTGTGAGGGTAAAGTAAACCTGCACCCAAAAAATTTCTTTAGGGTCTGAGGGATGTTAATCCCTGTGGCAGGTTAACCTTGGTCAGTTGCCAGGTGCCCATGCAGTCACTGTCTCACTCCCTCTCCTCAACAGGACTGGCAGGGGGAAATAAGATACAAAAAAATCCCTCTTGGGTCAAGATAAACACAGCTTAGTAAGAAAAATACGACAAGCAAAGTGAAATAAAGGATTAATTCACTACATCTTATTGGCAGGCAGGTTTTTAACCATTTCCAGGGCTCCGTCACACATAATGGCTCCTTGGGGAGACAGATGGCATCACTCTGAACATTTCCCTTTCCTTCTCCTATCCTTGAACTTTTTATTTCTGAGCATTGTGTCATATGGGTAGAGATATCCCTTTGGTCAGTTGGGTAGAGATATCCCTTTGGTCAGTTTGGGTCAGCTGTCCTGGATGTGTCCCCTCACAGCCTCTTTCCCAACCCCATCCTGGTGGCTTTCAGACAGTGGAGAAGAGATAGAGAAAGCCTTGACATTGTACAAGCACTGCTCAGCAGTAGCCAAAATACTGGCATGTTATCAACACATCTAGCTACAGATGTGAAACATAGCAGCTTAAGGGCTGCTGTGAAGCAAGTTAACTTCATAACTTAATCCAGACAGATTCAGTACTTTCCCTTTGAACCCATCCATTGGCAGTGGAGCAGGGTCTTACCATTCCGCTTCTAACAGAAGAAGGAAACTGGAAATCTATTGGACTTAAACCTTTGGAGAATATGCTAATATCTGTTATTCATAGAGACAAGAGATGGCTGGTTACAGCTTCCAGCTCCTGACAGAAATTTAATAGGAGATCAGACGTCTTTCCCATTGTAGAAGTAAGATACAGTTAGCTGAGCCAATGCTCCAGTCCTGCTGAGCTTTGAGAAATACCTTCCTAATTCTTTTGTCCCAAATCTGTCTTTCTGTGTAACATACTAAAAATAATAACATGTTATAAAAAAATAAACTTTAAAATTTTTTAAAATAATAACAAAGTTTAAAGTGTTATGGTAGATGCTGTCTACTATAAAAACTCAAATGACATAGGATGAGCTGAGGTTTCCTGAGATATAGATTTCTATAGACTTGAAAGAGAGACAGACACTGAATTTGTTTCTAAGCATTTGTTACTTTGCTGGAAGGCAAAGCAAAAACATCTGCATTGCATGTTTGTGAATGAGTTCCAGTGTCAGAGAAGAAACAAATAGTTTGAATTTGTAGGTTGAACTCCATCCTTTTTTGCCACATAGATGATTCAAAAGGCCTAGTTCCTCAAAATGAGAGTATCACAGAATGGCTGAGATTGGAAAGAATATCAGGGGGTCATTTTGTCCAAGTCCTCTGTTCAAGCAGGGACACATAGACCCAGTTGTGCAGGTCTGTGTCCAAGAAGCTTTTGAACATCTCCAACAATGGAGACTCCACAACCTCTCTGGGCAACCTGTGCCAGTGCTCAGACACTCTCACAGTAATTTTTTTTTCCTAATGTTCAGAGGAAACCTCCTGTGTTTCTGTGTGTGCCCATTGTCTCTAATCTTGTTACTGGGCAACACTGCAAAAAGCCTGGCTATGTTCTCTTAACACCCTTCCTTCAGGTATTTATATACATTGATAAGATCCCTCCTGAACCTTCTGTTCTCTAGACTAAGTAGTTCCAGATCTCTCAGCCTTTCCTGTTACCAGAGATGTTCCAGTCCCTTCATCATTTTTGTGGCTTTTCGCTGGAGTCTCTCCAGTATGTCCATGTCTCTCTTGTACTGGGTAGCCCAGCATTGGATCCAGCACTCTGGGTGTGGCCTCACCAGAGCTGAGTAAAAGGGAAGGATCACTTCCCTTTATCTGCTGGCAATAATTTGTCTAGTACAGCCCAGGATACCATTCACCTTCTTTGCAGGAAGGGCACATTGCTGGATCATTTTCAGCTTGGTGTCCACCAGGATTCCCAGATCCTTTTCTACAAAGCTGCTTTCCAGCTGGGTGACACCCAGAACATACTGGTACATGGGGCTGTTCCTCCTCAGGTGCAGGACTTTGTACTTTCCCTTGTGGAACTTCATAAGATTCATCAGCCCATTTCTCCATCTTGTTGAGGTCCCTCTGGATGGCAGCACAATCCTCTGGTATATCAACCACTCCTCACAGTTTTGTGTCATCAGTAAATTTGCTGAGGGTACACTCTGTACCATCATCCAGATCATTAATGAAGATCTTGAACAGGATTAGTCACATTATTGGCCTCTGGGGTACACACTAGTTACTGGCCTCCAACTAAACTTTGTGCCACTAAATACCACCCTCTGGGACTGGGCTCTCATACAGTTTTCAGTCCACTTTGCTGTCTGCTCATCCAGTCCATACTTCATTAGCTTATCTATCAGGATCTTATTTGGGACAGCGTCAAGAGCCTTACTAAATTCAGAGTAGACAATGTGCACTGTTCTCTCCTTCGCTACTAAGCAAGTCATTTCATTGTAGAATGGTGTCGTCAGGCTGGTCAAGCATGACTTCCCATTGGTGGGTCCATGTTGACTTATCCTGATGATTTTCTAGTATTTCATATAGCTGAAAATGGTTTCCAGGATTAGTTGCTCCACCACCATCCCAGGGATCAAGGTGAGGCTGACAGACCTGCTGACTGGCCCTGAGTCCTTCTTGCCCTTTTTGAAGATAGAAGTGACATTTGCTTTCCTCCAGTCTTCAGGCACTTCTCCCATTTGCCATGATCATTCAAAGACTGTCAAGAGTGACCTCAAAATGATAATTTCCAACTCCCTCAGCACTCATGGGTGCATCCTATTAGGATCCATGGACTTACATACATCAAATTTGCTTAAGTATTCCCTGACCTGATCCTCTTCAACCAAGGGTGCTCCAGCCTTTTTGACTTGTCTCTGGGGCCTTGAATTCCTGAAGACTGGCCTTGCTAGTGAAGACTGATATGAAGAAGGCATTCAAGACCTCAGCCTTTTCCATGTCCTCTGTCAGCAGATCCCCTGTCCCATTGAGCAGTGGGTCCAAATTCTCCCTAGTTCCCTTTTTGTCACTTATGTACTTATAGAAACTCTTGCAGTCTTTGAAATATCAGTCCAGATTCAATTCCAGGTAGGCTCTGGTTTTCCTAACTGCATCTCTGCATGCTCAGACAGTGTCTTTACATTCCTACTAGGCTATCTGCCACTGCTTCTACCCTCTGTATGCTTCCTTCTTATGTCTGAATTTTGCCAGGAGCCCCTTGTTCACTCACAGAGACCTCCTGGCATTTTGGTCTGATTCCCTGCTCCTTGGGGATGGACTGCTTTTGAGCTTGGAGGAGGCAAAACTTGGAAATTAACCAGCTTTCTTGATCCCCTCTTCCTTCTAGGGCCTTATTCCATGGTGTGGTGGTTTGGGTGGATTCACCCTTTTGCTTGCAGCTTGCAGCCAAACACAGCCTGCTCTATCACCCTCCCCGCCCCCCCATCACCCAGGGAGTAGGGGAGAGAATTTGGAAAGAAGGGCAAGGACTCACGGGTTGAGATAAAAACTATTTACTAATTAAAAGAAAATGATAATGATAACAACAGAGATAACAGACTATACAAATGAGTGATACACAGTGCTCACCGCCCACTGACCAATTCCCAGCCTGTGCCAGCTAACGATCCCACAGCCGAGATGGTCCGAACCGAAACCCCGGAAGAGTGAGCCCGAGCGATCCCCGAGAGAATGTGCCCTGTCTTCCGGTCATCCCTGGTTAATATACTGACATGATGTGATATGATATGGAATATTTCATTGGCACAACCAGATGCCAGTTTTGGGTTTTGCTCCTCACTGTGCTTCCCCCTCCCAGTCCTAATGCAGCTGTGAAGCAGACAAACACTGTGGCCTTGAGCTGCAGCAACTAAAAACATTGGCACTTTATCAACGTTCTTCTCATGATATGTCTGAACTGAAACACTGAAAGTAAAATACTCCTATTCTAATTACTAAAAAGAAAATTAACTCTATCCTAGCAAAACCAGGACACATGGGAATCTACTGAATATATTCTTGAAGAGGCCAAAATCTGATCTTCTGAATTCCAGTGTTTTGACTTTGCTTTTTGCCCTGCTCCCTTCTCTCAGCATCATGACCTGTGGTCACTTGTGGTCACTGCAGCCAAGGCTGCCTTCAACGTTCACATCCCCGATGAGTCCTTCCTTGTTTGCGAGCATGAAAACCAGTAGAACTATTTGCCTTGTTGGATTCCCTGTTACTTGGATCAGGAAGTTGTGGTTGATGCTCTCCAATAATTTCCTGCATTTCTTATGTCATGCTGTGCTGTCACTCCAGCAGCAGTTGTAATGGTTGAAGGACAAGGACCTAAAAATGTGAAGCTGCTTTTAGCTGTCTCTGGAAGGCTTCAACCACTTGTTCTTCCTGATCAGATAGCCTATAGCAAACACGCACTACAATGTCACCTGTATCTGTCTTCTCTTTAATGCTTACCCATAAGTTCTCTGTTAGTTCATCACCTATCCCAAAGCAGAGCACTATGCATTCCAGCTGTGTTTTCATGCAGTTGGGAACTCTACCTCCTTGTTTTCCCAGCCTGATTCTTCCTAAGACCTTTCCAAAGAAAGGACTCATCTAAAAATTTATGCAATGGTTTCAGGTGATAGTTTGTGGGGGGCTTTTTGGCAAATAAGTTTTAGTTGAATGATTAAGCTAAAATAAAGATATTCTTACAGGATGAAGTATCTTGAGGTTATACATGGGCACAAATTATGAAAAAAATGAAAGACATACTTATTTTAGATGTGCTTACCATTTGATTTAGAAAGAGCTGTGGGTAGTTGAAAGTTTAGAATTATAAGATCTATTTTTCTACTTGTAAGCTCAAGGGTCTTTTTTTTGTACAACTAATTTCCAGGTTATTTTTTTTTTTCTGACAAATTGTAAATACCAAACTATATGTTTCTCCTTCATAGGAAAAATGGTACATATTTTTCATGTAGACATGAGTCATAATTCTTCACAGCTATGACAGTAACAAACTCAGAATGCATTTCAATGGAGAAAATAAATTATTTTGAAAAATTAGGCACAATTTCACTGCACAAAAAACACAATCTTACTTCCTTATAAATTTAAGAACAGTTTGTCCAGTTTTGAGAAGGTTTCCTGATACTCTTTTGAAAAAAAAAAAAAAAGAATTTTATTATTTCCTTTCTATTATATGAGTGAATTAATATGTTGGAAGGCATAGAAATATCTGAAGTTCTTCTCCAATTTCAAAGGTCTCTAGTTAAAATATTGATCAAGCCATCTATAAAGCTATTGCATTTTAATAGTAATTATGAAAATTACATAACTCATCTCTAAATTAGGAAAAACTATGGCTCAATTAACTGTGCAATTAATCAATTCTTTAATGTTTAGTTGCAGCCAATAAATGCCTTTACCGTGTCAGAAAATGTGCATTGACATAACTAAAAGCAATGCTGCCACACAAGTGCAAACCCTCATAAAATAATATTGAAGGAAGCTCAGTAGTCCTCAACTCAATCAGGTTAAAATTGATAAATTTATTTAGAAAGATATTTGTTTCAAGCATTTACATTAATACAGCAACATAATTTTTCATGATCATATTATGATCAATTTTAACATTGACAGTGTATTTTACCAAATACAGAAACTGAAAATTTCACTGATACCAAGTCTCACAGAGAAAACTGGAAGCTTAGCTAGTGAAATTTATTGATAGATTATATGATTCTATAATCTGGATTTTTAAAGTTATCAATTGTCATGTCCTGGATTCCTGCTCATGACAATGTCACATCACTTTTTTTCTGAGTCAGAATACAGAGAGGCAGGAAAGAGGGAAATGTGACTCAGATTCGTCAATCCGCTTGATTGGAATAAAGATGCAACAGCACTAGAGGTCTGTAAAAGACAAATTTATTCAGTAGTTAAGCTGAAGAGGATACAATTAGGTGTAGAGTTTGTCATTGTTCACCACTTTGGGGTTCATATCCTAAGTAATAGGAAGGAAAGAAGGAAAAGAGAGAGAGAGAAAAGAGAGGAGAGGGATAGATATCACCAGGCCTGGTTCCAAAATTGGTGGAGTGGTTTATAATTAAGTTTGTTCTGGAATCCCTGTTTACTGGGGCTTGCATTCTCCTTTTATACTTCTTGTTCATCACAGACCACCCTTATGCAATGCTGGCAATTTTGTTTCAGGTTAGAGCTCAGAGGGTTTTCAAGTGTTGAGACATTCCTTAGAAAGGCTCAGGAGACCTCCACTCCCTGCTCCCTTACTGAGTTTCGTCTCCTCACATTGTCCGCACCCTTGAGCAAACAGTCCTTTGTTCCAGGGGACTGCAAGTTAGCCATGATGCTAACTATTTGTTCAGATTGTTTGTTCTTCCAGTTAGTCCCCAACAGCAATAGCATTGTCATTGATGAATGTTAGAAACACATGTATCTCTGCAAGATTACTTGGATTTCATGATCCAAAATCAAATTTGGACTTTGTGGCCATTGAGGTTTGGGGTTGGGGTTTTTTTTAGTGTCTGTGCAATACAAAACAATTAATTTAGTGAATTTATGAGGCCTTCTTGTCCTACAGATCATACACAAGAGTTTGCATAGATAACAAAACAAAAAATCCACTAAGAGCCAATGGTCCTTAATAGACCAAAACTTTCTAAATAATGCGGTATCTACTACTTCAGCTATGAGGTGTGCTGACAGAACATAACGTGTCCTCTTCATCTTGCCTACCTCTTAGGTAATAGTTCTAAGAACAAGGAAATTGACATATTAAAAACTATTATCAGGAAATCATGCCATTCTATAAGAATTAGAATCAGAATGTTACTGGTATGAGTACCAAGTGAAACAAATTAAAGTCAGTTACATGGTTCAGGATCCCTGAATGACAATACTTAAGAGATCTGAGTGCTCAACTTCACATTGGTCAGTTTAAACATCTAAGTTCATTACAATCTTTTCACTCACTTTAAGTATCAGAATGTGGAAGATTAAAGTAAAATCTGTTTTGGGTGTACAAAGTTGTTAATTTGACTCTATTTTTAAGTATAAGAAATAAAATGAAAGTAAATATCTAAACTCAAAA
>NW_010322539.1:8115-37189 GCF_000700745.2 Antrostomus carolinensis
CTGCAGCTTCAGATGTATAAAAAAACCCCCAAAACCAACAAACAAAAGAAGTACATACAAACACCTCAGCAGTTTACAAGAAGAAATAGGAGGTGACGGGATTATTTCAGAAATCTGAAGCAAACTCTGAACTACCTCTTTCACCTGAATATATTTTCTACAAATTATTATTATTTTATTAGTGTAAAACATGTTGCTCAAAATAATATTCAGTATTACCTGAAAAATATGGAGGATACTTCAGACAGTTGAGAAAATGACATGCTCTATTCTGAATCTTTTTATTTTCATTTTTCTTAATTTTTGTGAAGATCATTTGAACATCTTAGAATTACAAAATTGCAATTATATTTCATCAGAATTACTGATATGCAAAGGAACAGAGGTTCTTTCTTATGTCTCATTACTACAAATTTTGTTTTATTCTGGCTAGTTATATTTCACAAAGTATGTAACCCACAAAATACAAGTAATGATCCATTTTAGAAAAACAGCATAGTTAAACCACACAATAACTCTTGTTCATTATATGTGATCACATAAACACTAAAACCAAAACAAAAAATGAGATCGAGCCATTAAAATATTTATTGTGTGTGTGTATATATATATATATATATACACACACACACATATAAATATATATATATATATAGGTGTCACAAAAACCTATTCCAGATTATGGAAGAGATAAATAGAAAATACCAAAGTAAAAAACTCAGCAGTGCATTTTCATTTCTATTGAATCCAACACAAAATGATAATCCGCAGAAAAACACAAATGTTTTAGATATTTATTGTTATGTAACAATGTTTATTGTGAAGATACAATCAGCAAACTGGAGATGATTTGGTCTGTGAAGAGTTCCAAGTTTAGATATAAATTTAATCAGAGCTTATGTTATAGGTTGAAAAAAGCTTAAATTTTGAATGCTGCCAGACAACAACAATTGAATGCAGAAGTATGTGTGTGGAGGGGGTGAGTGTCCAAAAACTGAAGTTTTGAACTCCCAAACAGAAGCCTGCTACTTGCTATCTGTGACCAGGACAGGCTGGTGGCAAATTCTGATAACACCTGGATTATAAACAAGTGATTCATCATAATTCAGATAATATGAAGGCACAAGACAAAATCACCAATTTGGTGGTTCTTCACGTTTTTCTTCTGCACATAGACCACTCAGGCTGAGAAGAGTTATGCCTTCAGGACCTGGAAAAAAGAGCTGGTGCCCGAGTGGAGGTTGGTGCCCACAAGCAGAACTGGCCTCAGAGAGATGAAAGTGAAATTACTGCTTGGAGAAAAGGTCCTAGAAGTGGGGAAGCCTCCTGGAGATGAGGGAGATGCATGGAGACCAGTGTTGGGGGGCCAGGTTCCATGGTTACTGATGCCTGAGGTGGGTGATGGCGAGCAGTGGTATAGTAGGAACAAACATAATTTTCTGCCTGGCTGTCCTGGAGCAGCAGCCATCTCCCTCATGGAAAGCTGAACAGGGAGAGTGTTGGAGTAAGTGTGTGAGATGCATAGGTAGGGCAAATCCTCAATTCGAATGTAGACCTCAGTATCCACATCAGCTGTGAGTTGTCATCTACCCTGCCCATGACAGCTTCTCATTTTTCAGATTCTGTTCTTTGTGAGAATAACCTGATTCCATATGATTTTTGTATGTTAAACTGATGATCTTGTGATCAATAGATATACAAGCTTCAGATGTAATTTTGATCTTGTTCCAAATGAACTAAAAGCAGCTACATTATGACATTTCTATGATTATCTTTAGAATGATAGTTATAGCTACTGTGAACAGCTCTCTTGGGTGTTTTGGCCTCATATAATTGGCCTCATTCAAGCAAGCCTGTGATGTAGGCCTCAAAATGAAGGTACAAGTAAGAGAATAGAAAAGTAATTGTTAATACAAACCTTGAAGAGGGCAAGCACTGTTTTTGCCAGGTGTGTTTGGTAAATCCCATGCCAGAACATGGAATGCTAAGAGTGCTCACATTTAATTTCTCTTTATCACTAGAGACTTCAAACTGCTTTGTCATTTTCATTTTCACACTTTTTAATTGCTTTTGTTCTGACACTTGTCCTTTCTGTGTTCTTTGGTCCCTTGGTGTGTACCGCTGGTCTTTGTCAAACCTATCTTGGAACCCAAGAGATAATAAAAGGGAAAATCACAAAAGCAGAACTTGAGCAGCAACCTTTGGGGGAGATTCTGTGGAGAATTTGGGGATGTCATCAGAATCAAAAATAGATAAGGAAATTTACTTATCCTAAGTATATGGCTAGTTGGCAGAACAAAAGGATTTTTCTTTATATACAAAGGCAGCTCAGGGTGAAAGCAAAGAAAAAGAGCCAGGCTATTGAACTAAACAATCTGTATGAGCAGGCAAAGTAACACTAGAATATTATCAGACAGGAGTGATAGAAGCCAGCATTACTTTAAAAGGCTGGAAATGACAATGTTCCCAATCTTTTTATCACCATGTCCTTCGTTTAAGAAATTATTACTTTTAATTATTTTTCTTTATTTTCTCCTTCACTTGTTTATAGTGTTTCCTGCCTTCTCTGCTGTCTCTACCCTGTTACAGAGATAAAAGAAGACATAGCTATTAAGATGTTAATCATGTTGACATATAACCTATGCCTTTTAATAACTCTTTATTACTGTTTTTAACTCATCAACAGCTTCCTAATTCCATATTTCAGAAACTTTGAGAGACCAAGTATGCTGTATATCCAAAACTGCCACTGCTACAGCTGACTGCAGCTTGTCTAAAATATCATTTAGCTCAAACATCTACAGGGTACCTCAAATAGACTGTTGAACTGATATTTCATGTTAAGATCTGGAAATACTAGTATGTATTTTTATGGCTTTAAATAAGCCAATGTGCTAGCACACTGAATAGAATCAGTGCATATGGATGACCTGAGGTATAGGGATTGACTTTTTTGCACTAACATTGTTCATTCAAATGATCTCTCTTGAAGAGATTGCAAAATCTGCTAGAGGTAGGAATTATCAGAGAACATGCACAACTGTCCTCTATAGGATTTCTAAAACATATGAACCATAAAGTAAGGTATGGAAGGAAATGGAATTTATGTTTTACAATTTGAGATCACCAAGAATATAGGTTCAAAAGTATACAGTGACATTGCTATATGAATCAGTACAGCTAAATAAAAAAAGATAAAGCAAAATCAATTGCTCTAGAATAGGCTTTCTAAACATCCTCTGTGGATGTTATCTACTTAGCAAAATGGAAAGTTGCTTGGCAGATTCGCTTTTGTATTCCTAACTACTCATGCACAGGCTGTTTGGTCTGCTTTTCAGAAAAAACACTCCCTGTGGAGTATCAGTGAAAAGCATATGTTCAATAAAAGCTGTTTTTACAAGAAATCTGTACTTTTTCACTTAGTTGTTACTGAAGAAATAAAAAGATAAAAAGAAAACTTGCTATTGAATTCTAAAATGCTTTAAAGTTACCCCATGAGCAAATATGAACATGCAATGTTTTTTTCGAGGAAAGCTTGCAATTATAGTTATGTTCCTTATAAGTAAATAACTTTATTTGAATTTACTGTAACCAATCAAGACACAAATATCAAAGTGTAACATCACATTTGTTACCCAGATTTACCAAGCTGGGAATGGTTACTTTAAGGACAGCCTTTGGCCATCACTGGTTCATAATCAACACTACCTAAATAGGTGGGTTTAAGCCTCACAGAGGTTCCTCTGAGATGCAGTTCCCTTGCTTTACCGATCATCAAGCCCTCTAGTAGAGCATGCTGTATCTCCATTTTAGGTGAGACTTTAATGACAACTAATCCCACTTGCACTTTCTACAGTTTAGTGGCTTTTATTTTAGTGGATTATTCTCACAGGCAATTCTCATTAAATGTAACTACCCTTAAAATATTTCCTTTATTTCCATGAGCCATAATTCAGAATTTTAGTTTCACACTCAATTTATATTACAATGACTTATTGTTTGTCTGTTGAATTCAGCAATTTAATTATAACTTGGGATATATCAAGATCAACATACCTGTGATGATTCTTTAATTTTTCAATATCTTTAAATATATAACAAAGGCTTTACATAACATTTTACTTCATAATAGGATATAATTCAAATTAAATAATGTAAAAAAAAGGATAAAAAGCAGAGAAACAATAGATAACCTTTTTTTTTTTTTAAATTGTTCTTTTCTGCCTCCCCGTTTTTCTGAGGAACATTAAAAGTGATACGTAAAAAAGAGAAAAGAATTTTTTCCTGAAATTACATATAAGTAGTCAGAGGATGGCAGTTTGTAAATTATTTTTAGCTGCGAAGTGACTTTTGGCTCAGTGACTGAAGACAAGACATACATGAATCATGTGTTTTTTCATTTTTTTAATCTTTCAAAAAAGGCATGGACAAAAGGCTGAGACCCACAAATCCAGAAAACAGACTATATTTTCAGCAGCAGCAGAGCTTGTCTTCATTTTCAGTTCTGATCTGGCCAATGTACTATTTATATCACTTATCTCTTCAGGAAGTATTAAATTAGTGACAATTCTTTTGATCTATTTTCTTTCTCACAAAGTTGGTAATTGATGATATCATTCTGAAAGAACGTACTCTTCTGCTTAAACAATTTGACATTGAAAGAAAGTTATGTATCTACTAGGCCTAGTCAAGTTTGTAGTAAAAAACAAACATTAGCTAAGATAAAATAGATAATAGGTAATCTTGAGGTGCCACATCCTTGAAATAGGGTTGATGAGGTAGAGATGCTAGAATAAACCCGTTTTGTGTAGACGGAAGTGTTGTAAGCAGGCCAAAGATTAACTGAGCATGCACAAAAGTTCAACTAAAGGACACAGTGAGGAAGACTATCAACAACAACCAGAGGACCCCCGAAGACCACCAAGACACTCCAGTGTGCATGCAAAAAGTAAATTTACATATATTAATGAGTTCCCAAATATGTTAATAATTTATTGGAAAAGTAATTAATATGCATGTTTTGATAGTATAAAACTTTTGTAGAGAGATAAGTCAACATGCACGATGGGTAGAGTGATCCCCTGTGCATCCAGCAATAAAGAATGCTTTCTTTTTGAGACTACATTGGTGTAAAGAAGTTCATTATTTCAGTGACATTGGGACCAACCAGTTTTGCAGCTCATGCATTTCCAAAAGCAGTGGAGGACAAGGAAGTTTTGTGGGTCTCATGTGTAGGAAGAAGTCCCGAAATATTCACGGAGTCCTCATGGAGGTAAGAGTGAACTTTCGCAAAAGAGCTTTATTATCTTGAAACAGCACACTTTATAGGGGTCTACAGGGTTCATGTGGTACAAACAAACTACTATTGGTTTAATTAACTAAATATCACACATGTCAACTTATAATTGGTTATAAGTGAATCTACTTCCGCATTCATGCCAGCCTCAGTCTCTCCCTCCTTCCACTTCCAGGTGGCACTTCCTCCCCACCCCCATGGCCAGCCAATCCTGTTGAACATCCTCCCTTCTGTTTATGACCTTGCTGTTGCTTCTCATCCTTATCTTTTAAGGAGACTTGGAGGGCACTGCCTTCAGGGCTATGAGCTGGGTTGTGCAGGCAGACCTTAAGTAAAACATCATGCCCTTGCTCTGCCAAGATATTCTCTACACTCATGTTTGATATTAATACCTGTATTTACATGCCTGATTGAAGGTGCATAACCTTCTGTTATGACAATGTTGCAATTCATAGTGATATAGAAGTCTCCTTTTTCTGCTTTATTCTCTTTTTTTTCATGCTGACACACTACAACTAGTCTAGTTACAACACGTCTATATGTGTCCTGCTATAATTTTTGAGTTTAAAAAACAATTAGAAGTGGCAGCATACAAGCTTATCATTAAAAAACTTACTGAAGTTGTTTCTAGAACCACTTGGCATTAGCTCCTGGCATTAAAATTACTATCATTTACCTATGTGACCTCTTTTTCTGATCCCTGCACTTTTTAGCATCTCTAATGCTGTTGGACTCTTATTTAGTTGCACAATATCAAACAATGCCATTGGAAAATAAGTCAGCATCTTATGAATAGTTGTAAAGTTATGGCCAGGCTAAATTTCTGTTTGAAAATTTTAGGAAAATAGGGACCACTTTTGGCTCTAAAGACAAAAGTGTTCTTTCCATTAGTTTTCCAAAAAGCTTTTTGCCCCAACCAGCTATACCTTTACCTGAATAAAGTGATAAAACAGTAACATCTCTGAAGGGGCGTAGGAAAGATACTTGAGTTTTTGGAAAGGAAAACAAAAAGGAAAAAAAAAAAAAAAAGGATTTTCCCAGCATAAGTCTTTCAGAGAAGTAGTCTGTTTTACATCACTTAATATTCCCAATTCTTTCTTTTGCGGGTAATAAAACCTCAACCTTTTAAAAGAGGGTGCATCCAGGTAAAAAATCTATAACACCATCAAATCAGAGACTGTTAAACCATGGTATTTCCCAATAATAAAATATATGTTTTTATATCTCGATTATCTCAATTTTCAGCTAAAAATATTGCAGGATTCTACTATAGTGGGAGCAAATTTAGATTTTCCTACCTATTATGCATGCTTCTGCAGTCATAAAGCCATTTGTTTTTGTTTATTGTCGATCGTCTTTGACAGGGGCTGGGAAAAGGAAATGGTAATATGTTCTGCAAGAAATGTGCTCCAGAAAAATTTTGCAGCAGCACAGTTAAAATGATTGCATCGTAGTCTAGGACTAGGATTTACCAATGGGATAAACTCAAATCTGTGGTCTAAAAAGCCAAAAATTATACCACATCAAGAAATATTTCCCAGGGCAGGAAGCCTAGGTTCAAAGTAAGATTAAAGTAAAGTTATTGCAGATCTGGGAATGAGAGCTGAACTAAATAAAAACTATGAAATAGGTAGATCAAACAGATTTTGCATACAAAACCTGTAAAATCTCGCTGTGATTGCAAAGATAACAAGTAACTAAGAGCAAAAGATGGACATGTCAGTTTTATTGTAGAGAGGATATTTATCTGAAAATAAATATCCTCTCATCATAAAGAATTCTCATGCACTTTTGAGAATGGACACTGTGATAGGCAGGAACTTGAAAATTACCTAACCCGACACAAATTGCAAATTCTCTGGTTTAAGGCTGTATTTATACATAAGTGATCATTAATGGATTATTTGGAATGTGCTCATGTTGATTCTAGCAGTAAGACTGGCAGGTTTGTTAGAGAGTAGTTACTGAGACTGAACAAGCTAGCACTTTTAATTCACCACAGTAAATACAGTGAATGCATTCCTCTCTGCTCTGTTGTATCGATTTCTTCTAAAGGTGCTGACAATGACATTGTTTTACTGAGTATGGACATCACAAATGAGGCAAGATAATGAAAATTACAAAAAGCTAAAAGAATAGCCCATTACCTCTGCTGTTCTGCTCAAAGTAATATGAAAAAGCCCTTAGAGAACTAAACAACTCAGAATTGTAAAGAATGCATGAATAAATAAATATCATGCTTAGTCTTTTTTTGTTAATCATTTCCCTTAAATACTAAAAGTATGTTCAATGAGTACTGCCTACACAGAATGAGCCTTATTCTCGTTTATTCTACTGCTCTCTTTTCATACAATGAAAATAAGTATCTTTACATTTTCCCTCATGATTCATGGAGTAGGTTATAAGCTTGGATTTAATCTGGTTTGCACTTTATATCCTCACTTACAACAGTGTGCAATGACAGTCAAGTAAATTTGCCTCAGTTAACAACACCCACACACGACAGAGAAACAGGCTTTTTGAACTGAATATAAAAAGAGATGCAGAAATGTAAAAAGCTTTATATTTATCTGGCAATAATCAGATATTAAAATAAAATATTAGCTGATGGTAGATGGACCTAAGATCAAGAAGCAAAATTAATTTCTCCAACAAGTTACAAACACTTACAAATGGGGTTATAAATCTTAAAATAACCTTAAATATTGATTCTCATTAGAAAAACACAATTACTTATAGTTAACATTCTATGTATTTAATTTCTGTATGAGGCTATCAGTTTTCAGCTATTACTCCCCAACAAACTTGCCAGTCATTCTTTCACTGGCTCTGAAGATTCATCAGGAAAAGAATCAGATTTCCACATTGTCAGACTATCTCACAGGTTCTTTTATCCAATTTTCATATTTATTCACAGTGGCTAGTAGTTCACTCCAAGGCTTCTAAAAAGTGCTCTTTGAGGGATCTGCTTATCAGAGGGTGACAAAATCTAGAACCCTGAAGAAATAGTTGTTTTTCTCCTGTATTCGAATGAGAACTGCTTTGTTACATTTTTCTGTAAACGGTACAATGGAGAGAAGGGAGGAGAAATTATATGGTATAATGAATCTATTAAGTACGTGTGTTTGGTTTTGATTGCTTTAGCTTTTCTGGCAGAATCTCAGAGTGGTTCATAAATCAACAAGCCAAAGACAAAGTTAAAGACAGATATTGTCCAGTTTTGTGAGTTTCATAATCTTGTCTCAGTCTCTAGAAACCTTTTACTTTTTTCTCTGAAGAGTAGGGACTGCCTTTGGCCAACATATAACTCTCTGAAATAGGGTTGATGTGAGAGCACTGTTGAGGACTCTGCTAACCATTATACAGTATAATTTCTACAGTATCATTTTGATGTGTTAAATTTGATAGTCTGCATTTAGTTATTGCTGAGGAATTTTTCCCTAAACATACATACCCTCCCCATTTAAGTTGTCTTCAAACCAAATGTGAGTCTCTGAAGTCAGTTTGCTTGTAGGCGTTATTCATTTTGGGAGATGGAGGTGGATCAATAGAGCTTTTTCATCAGTTTCTATCTTTTCAGAAAAGCACACTGGATTGCTGTTTAAAAATGAGAAAAGAAAGGATGAATACATTATTCCTTTAGAACTTTGCCTAGTTGTTTTTCTCCCAATGCAACAGTAAATGATTGTAGCACATCATACAAAAGTAAATTTTTAATTTTGAACTTCACAAGGCATTTAGCTGTGTAGAAATCCAGAAAAAATACTCTTCATTATTTTTATTCTTACAAGGATGCTTGTAATATACTGTGCTATTAATTACTAATTTACTTGAAAAATTCTAAAGATTTCATTGGTATATCCATACAGAAGTAATAAAGCAGAATTGTTTGGAGTTTTTTTTTCTCCCCTCTTAAAACAAGGTAGTAGTCTTAAATCTTAAGACACATGATTTATTTCCTGATTTTAGTGTTGTAGAACTGAGGCATTCATGCACAAACATGAGTATAGTCAGAGATATCAGAGATAAATTTGAAGAAATTTTGCCATTTGCAAATTATCCGCTTGATAATTATGGATTCATTCTCAAAATTAGCACAATATTACAAGAACCTCATGTCTTAAAGTTACTCATAGTAAGAGCATTTCTCCTTCTTTAGCAGCAATACAACATATTAATTATCTCAGAATCACAGAATGTTAGGGATTGGAAGGGACCTTGAAAGATCATCTAGTCCAATCCCCCTGCCGGAGCAGGTTCACCTACAGTAGGTCACACAGGAACACCTCCAGGCGGGTTTTGAAATTCTTCAGAGAAGGAAACTCCGCAGCCTCTCTGGGTAGCCTGTTCCAGTGTCCTGTCACTCTCACAGTGAAAAAGTTTTCCCTTATGTTTACATGGAACACCCTGTGCTCCAGCTTGCACCTGTTGCCCCTTGTCCTACCATTGGACATCACTGAGAAAAGCCTGGCTCCATCATCCTGACATTTGCCCTTTACATATTTATAAACATTAATGACGTCACCCCTCAGTCTCCTCTTCTACAAACTAACGAGACCCAACTCCCTCCGCGTTTTCTTATAAGGGAGATGTTCCACTCCCTTAATCATCTTCGTAGTGTATGCATCATTACTGACTGATAAGGAATTAAGATTTATTTTAAAAACCTCATTAAAATTTTTTCTTTCTGTGACACTGGGAAAAAAGTTCTTAAGCTTTGTCAACTTTATTTTTAGCTTGCATAAACCTTAGAGAAAACTGTTTTTCTTTACAAAACAAGAGTGTTATGGGTGTTTCAGAGAATCTGTATCTTCTATGTAGTTTATAACTCTTCTCATGACAGTACAAACAATAATATATTACAGAGGTATGTATAATTTTACAACTGAATATATGTACATATCTTTCAGTTAGGAGATTAGTGATTGCTGTGACAGGAGTGTTTAGAAAACTGATAAGTCAGGCCAGTTTTAAACTTCAAGAATAATACTAATAGATTTATTCATTATCCTGGGTTTTAGCTGGAACAGAGTTGGGTTTCTTTTTAGTATCTATTCTGCTCATCTTGTTCTTTATCTTACAGCTTCTCAGATGCCTTCTCCCTTCAGCTACGCCCCTCCTTTTTAGCCCCATTGGTGGTCACAATGCTCTCATATTTATATGAAATGCTTATGCATTGTGTCTGGGTATGCTACCACGTTGTTGCAAAACACATGCTGTTGTTGGTTACATTATTTTAGCACACATATTTGGATTCAAGGCAAGCTAGCTTTGTTTGTATCCTGATTAATGCACTTAGAAATTATGTGTGGTACAGACAGGCCTCTGCTTCAGATACAATATCAAGAAATACAACTGGCCATAGTTGCAGAATACAAGGTGCTTTAAATCCTTGAAACACACTTAACTTACGCTGTGTATTAATTTGCCATAACCTTTGCAAAGATACTGTGGAATGTTTGTCACTATCTGAAAATGTGTAGCTCTGTTTTTAAACATTCAGCTCATCAATAATTCCTAGTTATAGAATGCAGTGGAAATTAGAGTTAATTTGTGGCCTTGAGCACTTCCTAGAAAGGTACCATGACATATTATGCTATCCAAACAGCATGGATACTGACATTTAAATGAAATTATTAGCAATTAGTCTATAAGCACAGAAATGAAAACCAGGTTTAAAATAAAATCCTGAATAATTGATATGATTAAAAAATGGCCTACAGATATTAAAAAAGAAAGGATGATATTGCACATTACTGCAACTTTTAAATAGGATTGAGATGTGATTTTTTTTAAATTGACATAATTAAAAATGCAATATAAAGAATAAATCATAAAAACAAGCATATTAGCGTCTCCTTTTATTGTTAATCTGCTGCTTCTACACTTATTTTATCATTTAGGTTTCATTCTACTTTTTGATTTTCGGGAATATAATTTCTGTGATGAAGGTTCTTAAAAGATGCAATATTATTTAATTAACTTATAACCTAAGTGAAAAATAGAAAGGAATTGACTATATTTTATAAGGTATGAACTGATACTGATAACAGTTTTAATTTTTTGCCTGAAGAATAGGTTTTACAAAAATATGGAAAATGCAGATTGTATTGATTGTCTACAACATTCTGCATTTGGAACACTTTTTCATATTTTAGCAGTCCTGTGTATTGCAATTAATTTTTAGTAAATACAGTTGTCTGTTAATTTCCCCATGTTTATTTCTCTTCACTTTTCTTCAGTGTTTCCTAGAAGAAGGAGTTAAAACATACACACTCTTTAAAAAAAGAGTGTGTAATAATATATTATTACAACTTTTTATTTCAACCATCAGATAAGAGAAGACTGCTAATGGCATGACAAAGTATGTCCTACAAGAATTTCTCTCAAATTTTCAAGATTTAAAAAATGAATAGTTCAGATAAAATATGCATATGTATAGTTCTTAGTCTTGGCAAAAGAAATAAGAAGTACTATATATTTGATATGATGATAAGACTGAGAGAAGAGTGAAATGTGATTTTGTCTATTTTCTCAGTTCATTTTTTTATTTGACAGCAGCTAGCATTAAGTGAAAAATTATTTCACTATTCTGATGTATTATTATTATACATTTTCCTGGAGAAACTCTGAAGTAGTGTTTATCATAACTGAAGAGTACTGTTTTAAAATAAATCAATTAAAAACCCAAAATTAATCAATAATATTTATTTAAGTGGCATGCACTTTAGAATAACAGTGAATTATTCATTAACAATTTGAGCTGTTTCTGTGATACAGAATGTGATGTAAAATTGACTCAATCCCTGTGTATATATATTTAAGTCCCTAAAGAAGCATGAAGAATTTAAAGATACAGAAAACATGGGAGGTCTCTCTATGCAGTATAAGATTTATTCTGCAGGAAAGGAAGAACTTCAAGTTCAGGGATTTTCACATCATTAACTTTCATGAAATATTAAATGCAGTTTAAATGTGCATTTCTGAGAAGAAGAAAAAAATAGCTTCACAGAACCATCTGCAACCAAATTTTGTTAAACTTGATTGAGGATGGTTTTGCATAAGAATGCAAAAAAAAATGTACCTGGGTGCAAATGCGGTTAGAACTTTTATTAAGTGGAGACTTCTAACTGAAATATTTGTGATGTGCTGAAACTGAGTCAGGAAACAAACTTCCAACTTGTGGTATGTATCTTGAATGTTATCGCAAAATGGTACTTCTAATAAGAAGCATCACAGCACTAAGACATGATTACCACCTGCTGTGACGTCATTACAGCAAGCACAGAGATGGTAATTACGAGAATTATAGAGAATAAACATGGAAGTCCTGCTGTTTTCAAACACCTGCTGATAGATAGAATGCCTGCTGACATTTTCTTTTTAAAATATTTTTTTGTTTCATCTCCATCTTTAGAAGTAAGCAAACATTAATGTGTGTAGCTGAAGAAGTCCTGTTGAAGTGGTAGACTAGATTAGGAAGCATATTGCAACATGCACTTAGATCCTTACCCCTTGAGTTTAAATTAAGCACAGCCTTGAAGATGAGCGCACAATGAAGTGATATCCAGGCAGAGGACACTTCCCAAACTCAGAGAAGGTGAATGCTGATGGAACTCACCAAGTTGTGAATTAATGAAGTTCCATATAGATACTTAAATTTAAGCTGATGGAGCACGATTTCTAGTTTGTCATGTAATTTAAATGATACCTATGTTAGTCTTTTGTAACGGAGATTCAAAACAAGAAAGTTGGGAAGTAGTAACATTTGCTGTATATTTTTAATAATTTTTTCCAATTGTATACACTTGAGATGAATTCATGGATTCCATTTTTTATTCAGTTCATTGCGTGAACATTAATAAATGGAGTTCAGTATTTCACAAGACTTGGGGTTTTTTTCCTCTTATATTAGCATTGGAACATACAGACACAGGAACCTGGAAAGTAGTATAGCTCAAGCAAGAGGTGGGGCTTTTTGGGGAGACCCCAAAGTATATTTGGTTGTTGCATTCCTCTAAAAATCAAGATATTCCTCTAAAAATCAAGATCTGGAGTTTCCAAATGAAGGTAATATTGTCTATGAAGCATCTTCTTTTCATTTTTTAACTTCAAGGTAGCAAGAAAATTAAGTACTGAATAAACTGTTATTCGATACAATAAAATAGAAATGAAGTACATTATAACTAGACTAGCAACACCTCTCCTTTATGACTATTAAAGAAAGAGAAATAAATAACTAAATACAAGAAATAGTTCCCTTTGTATCTCACAAATAATTTTAATTTTTGATATAAATTATCAGCTTTTGATGTCATTAAAATCTCATTGATAATCTAAATTAAATAAGATTAATTATTATGACTTATGAAAATGCTATTAAGTAGCAGAAACAGTAAGAAAAATGGAAGAATAAATAAATTAAATTATTAATTTTAGAATTTGTCCAATTGTCAAGAACTATAAGTAAATAATATTTTTTATATTTTATAAATATCAATTTTGGAGTTTTATTTTCTATTCACTTTTTGTATCTAAATACTAGTCTTCTTTTACTCTTATATATTCTTTCTGATCTGTTTAAATTCTGACTACATCCTTTCTAATATATGAACACATATTATTTTTCATCTTTGGCCATGCTAAATTCAGTCACATCACTGAATCCTCCTTCCTGGCCATACAGTTGACCTAATTACTGCATCAGTTTCACCTCTTGCATTTTGCGGGTGCTGATGACTTTATTGTTTTTTACTCTTTCTTACTCTTTAAGATGTAAAATATATCTTAGATGTCAAATACATCTTCAAGAAGAGTCATCTTAGAGTGCTTTCCTCCCTGTGAGTTGCAGATCTCCTGTCCTCACCCAAACCTTTAGAATTTACTTTTTTTGGTCTGTATTTCACATAAGAAATGTCACAACTGATAAATACTCAAAACTACTAGCAGGGAATGTTCAAGGTGGAACACAAGACTGGAAAATATAATTTCAATTTGTTGTCAATATTTTTTGTGTGTTTGTCTGGAATTTTCAGTCATGAAAACAGAAGAAATAAAATGCAAGTCCATTTAACCTTATTGCAAAATTTAATTTTCTTAAAATGGTAGGAATTCTTTTCTTTCAATTCAATTGAATGTAATAAACAACTGTTTTGTGGAAGCTACTGTTCCTTACAATGGGCCTGTCTCCTACAATGATAGCATTTCATAACATGACATCTATTTCTGACAATGCTAAATGTCGTGTTTATTAAATCCCAGTCTGTTCTTGGAAATATTTTTTTTCAGAACTTCCAAGGAAAATGGCATAAAGAGAAGATAAAGCTGAATTTGGAAGGATAGAGTATCCGAGTTGCTGATTGCTTTGGATAAGATGGACTAGTCTTTCTTGGTATTTACTTTCTGAATCTATGTGTATATTAGATTAAGAAATACTTAAATAAATAGAAATAAAATCTCATTAAGAATATACTTAATAGTATAAACAAATAAGTACACAAAAGCTATCAACAAAACAGAAAGCAATTAAAGTATTTTTCAATACCTGAAAGAAAAATTCTGGCTTTAATGATAGGCAGAGGAATTAATGTGTTATCTTTTCCTCCGAGATAGATGATATTTTATATTTCTTTTTTCTTTTCTTTCCTACTCAGTTGACAGGTCTCTAATTGCCCAATATGCCCTTTTAGAAATAAACCTTCTACTTCCTATAGACCATTAAGCTTCAGATTTGTCCCTGATGACATGCCTTTATTCATCTTCGCTCCAGCCTTTTTTGCCGTGTCTCAAGTCTCTTGTAATGACTATGGTAGTAACAACTCATTATCTACTTGTTTTGCCCATTTTTTGCTCATTATATTGTTACTGTTTCCCCATAAATGTCCTTGGAATATTCTGTGTTTTCCCAGCAGAGCATTTTTATGTGTGCAGCTGGTGAACTTCCTTCAGAAAACCTCAAGCTTCCTCTCTGTTGCTGCACCACTCCAACAGTTTATTCCCTATTTTGACATGAAACAAGTACACACATAAAGGTACTCTGCTGGGGCTGCCTGCTGCCTCTCAACTGGAGATGCAAAAAATCAGCAGGAAAGGAACACCAGCTTCGAATTTCTTTTTGTTGCCCCTAACTGTGCAGGATGTTGCCATGCTGCTAAATCCAGCTGACTTTCTGAAAGATGTAAATTTGCCAAGATCTGAGAGGGCTATGATCTTCCAAGTTCCTGATGCTACATTCCATGGGAAGTCATTCCTATTCTTACCACGTGCCAGTCATCAGTCTCCTTTGGCTTTTTTCCAGCCCTTCTCATTTACTCTTACTGGCTATGACCAACACTAGATACATTTTCTTTCTTTCGCTTACAAAAATCAGTTTGATTCCAGTTTTTTAACGTATCTTCCAAAAAAGTGTCATATTAGCTGCGAAAGCACTTCTTTTTACCAGATCACCTTTTTTGGTAGATTTTCCATTCATATACAATTAGCCTCTTGTTCTAACATGGCTTATATTAAACATTTTCCCTAGGACACATCTGTAGGTTAAAATTGTGTTTTGCGTTTCAGTTGGGCATGCTACTGGTAGCTATTGAAAGACAGTATACAGGTTAATTTTTGTGGGTTTTTTTCTCATTAAATGAGTATTCTTCCTGTTATTTCTCCCCTAGTTCTTTCTATTTCTGACTACTCATTCTCAAAAGAACTCTTGATGTAGCTTTATGCAACATTTCAAGCTACTCATTAATAGCTTTTCTTATTATTTAATAATTTCAAAACTGATTGTGTGTAGAACCTTAAAGGGGTAGAGAAGAATGTAGTTTTGTACGTCTGCCACATCTCAATGGAGCAGGCACTAAAAGGAGTTTACAGTAACAATCAGACTTATCAAATAGATTCTAATACTGGACATATTTGGTAAAAACTTCAATCACCTTTTCACAAGGAGAAAGGAGGAGTAAATTCACTGAATCAGTTGTCTTCATCACAAATGTTCCTATTTTTTGCATTGTGTAAGTGTGTATCAGACTGACCTTAGACTTATTTTAACCTAATTTCTTCCATCCTTGTGGTTGGACTTTCTCTCTTTAATAAGGTATTCTAAGAATTATTGTGCTTTAGATAATACAACTGAAGGGAAAAGTTCGGGATAGGCATAACACTATTGCTTGTAGGTGTTAAAATCCTACGAGTAAGAACTATGTCCAGCTTGCTCCTTGCAATGACATATTTATATTTTGTGGCTCTAAATGATGTAAGAATCATGTTGGAGTTCATGTCACTAACATACCTATTCAACTGGAAAATTAAAATATTCTTAGTTCAAAATCAATTTTTTCCTCTCTAAGAATAAGAGAGGTAACTAGTATTCTTTGTCATGCCTGTAAGCAGTGAGGTTTTGTCTACTGCTTTTATTTTGAAAATACTTCAGCATAGAATTGTATTTTGGCTATATTATAGATCTGAGTGTTGATTAAAATAGTTGATGATGTCATATCACTGAATCAAGGACAGAATTAAACAAGTTTGCCTCCAGCTTTCCCCACAGTAGCACTGCAAATCTAGCAGACAATAGCTGAGAGTATGACTTGTAGAAGACAGCAGGCGGACAGTAGCCGTGCTTGTTCCTGGTTCCTCCTTGGGACTAGCTCTATTTTGTTTCCATATGGGGGGGGCGGGGGTGGCACTTATCACATGGAGTGCACCAGGGGTTCTTTAGAAATTTATTTTGTTCCTTAATTTCATCCAGAAGATATCTAGGTTATGTACCCTGAAACTACTCTAGACTGGGAATGAAAGCAGAGAAAGTAGGGATAATTGGAAAATTTTTTTCAAAAGACAAAAAACAAAGGGTGCACCTTGACAGATCTGAAAAAAAAAGCCCCAAACAAAAACAAAAACAAAAACAAAAATCTAACAAAATGAAATCCAGTGGATAGTCTTGAACCACTTCCTAAAGTCACTCCTCAATTTGTATAAACTGTGTCTGGAAAGTCCCGTAGTAATAATTGATATCTTACAAATTGACAGTCAATAAGAGTCCTCCAACAGCACATTCAGGATGTGCTCTGTACTGAAGTACTGAATTTGCACCTCTGATGGGGAAATTTGACAGCTGAATGCCTCCTTGCTATGTGCTGTCACTGTTAGCTTTCGATAAGCCCCTACATGAACCAAATGTAATAACTTTGAGTTCACCTGTGTGCTTGCCACATTGCATCTCATTTCTATTTTTCTCATGAGGATAGGTATTTTTTGTTGTGTTTATTATGCTATACATATTTTAAAGCAATAAAATAAAAACCCACAAATGATAATTTTCTTATCTGCAGAATCTTTATTTCCAGTGAAGAAGGCATATTACTTTTTAGAAACTTGTGGTGGTTTAACTCACAGGTAGGAACATGTGGTCTTTCACTCACTTCCCCCACCCAGTGAAATGGGTTGGGAATCACAACAAAGGGGCACAGATTAGAATGAGGACAGGGACAGCTCACTCACCAGTTATGGTCATGGGCAAAACAGACTCGACTTGGGGAAGAAAAATCAATATAATTCATTACCATTCATCTGAGTAACACAGTGAGACATAACAACCACATCTTACAACACCTTCCCCTACCTCTCCCTTTGTCCCAGGCTCAGATCACTTTGCTCCCAATTTCTCTACCTTTTCTCCCTCAGCGGCACAAAGGACGAGGAACGGGGTATCAATCAGTTCACCATTGCTGCTCCTCCCAGCATGAAAGTCCAGGAACAAAGTGTTCCGTAGCAAGCTTCCTACAGAGTCATGGACCTCTTCAGGCACAGCGCCCAGCTCTGGCATGGGGATGTCCATGGGCTGCAGATGTCCAGCGCACCTCCTCACTCCCCCCCCTGCTCTGGGAGTCCACCCCACCTCTGACATTGAGCATCTCTGGGGTCTTAATTCAGTCACACTTGCTCTCAGACTCAGCTTTCCTGCTCCAGCGTAGAGTCCACCATGGCATACACCTGGGGTATCTGTTCTGCCATTGGACTCCCATGGGCTGCAGGGGGCCTGATTTACCTTCTCCTACTCCATGTGTGTTGAACTGGGTGCCTGAGGTTCTCTGTCTTCACCCTCCTCCTCTTTCCTTCTGGATACAAAGCTCTCTTTTTGTTTGGGCTGATGGTTGTCTTTTGTTCAGGTCAGTGGCCCCTCCTCCAGACTCTCTCCATCTGCTTCTTGAAAAGACAGTCCTTGTCCTCACAAATATGGATTTGCAGAGGTGTTTCTCTATTGTTAATTGGCTCAGCCTGGGCTGGCAGGGTACGCCTTGGAGCCAGGTGAGCTTCTGGAAACTTCTCAAAGGGTGGCCCCTTCCCCCACGACCAAAAACATCAACCCCCTCCCCACCAAACCCAGCACTATAATTTCATATACTGAGTATGTGATGTCTGTGATCTTTACAGATATCAGAACTATTTACAAGCAAATAATGTGACAGTTTTCTTTCAGATAAAGATCTGTGAGTCTGTGTGGACTTCACAGGTCTACAGATCTAAAGTAAGAATATTTTGGTGTGTAACTAAATAAAGATTCCAGTCATAGAATCATAGAATCATAGAATGGTTTGGATTGGAACGGACCTTAAAGATCATCTAGTTCCAATCCCCCTGCTATCAGCAGGGACACCTTCCACTAGACCAGGTTGCTCAAAGCCTCATCCAGCCTGGCCTTAAACACTTCCAGGGAGGGGGCATCCACAACATCATCAGCACATGAACCAGGTTTGGTTTTCTGTTTGTTTTTTTTTTTTTGCTTGTTTGTTTGTTTGTTTAATTGGTTGGTTTTTTTCAGCTGAGTAATAGATATTGAATTACATAGTGGAATTACATTCTAAGATATTATTATTATTTAGTAACAAAGTTTTGGGTTGGGTTTTTTGGGCTTTGGTTTGTGGGGTTTTTTTTAATCTCTTCATATTTGGTAAGCGGCCATGTCTCAGATTCATATTCTGTTCTGAGTTCAGTTTAAGCCCTATATTGCAATTCATTTAATTTACACATTCTGCATAAGTTTTATAATGACATCTCATCTAATAAGGAACAAAATGTGTGACTGACATACTGTTGTTGTGACAAAATGCTAAATTCATAACAAATGCCCTTTGCAGTGTACTATTCCACTACTTCACACTCCAATAGCTTTAACCCAATTGCCCAAATTATATGTCAGATGCATCAGGATCTTCATATTCCACTGCACGGGAAGCTAGTGAATATTCCTGTTGACTTTGGTGAAAATGGAATTTAACCCCATGCAAACAGGTTTTGTAGCCACTTGACAAAACTTTGTAGCATTTTACAAGCTTTCTGTTAGCTAGAATAGAGTACTGGACATCTGATTTTTTAAGATGTTATTTCTCGTTTTTTTATTAATTTGCTTCATAATTTTGCTTATCCACAATTTTATATGCTCAGTCTGCTTATCTGTAAACAGACTGTGAAATGTCACTTACCTCAGAGACATCATATAAGGGTTGATTAATGTTTCTATGATACTTTGAAGTCCATAATGAAAGTCACTATAGAAAGTGAAATACCTTTATCATTATTAACACCATTACTACTTAGAGTAGTTTGCACTTTTTTTTCTCTTTGACTCTAGGAGTTCGTTCCCCTTACCAAAAAAAAAAAACAAAACAAACCAACCAAAAAAACCCAAAAAACCCAACCCCCCCAAAACCACCAAATCTAAAAGACCACACAAAACCCAAAAAAATCCAAACCTAAAAAGTCACATGCCAAAGGTGTGAGCAAAATATATATTTAGTAGCTTTTCACCCTACTCATATGGCTCTTCACCAGTTTGTCACAGGAAACATCTGTTGCTACATGTCACCTCTCTTGCCTCTTCTCCTATTCAAAGCTTTTCAATCTTCTATCTTTTGTAGCATCAATAGCATTTTTTATTTTATCTAGTTCTTTATTATTTCATTTCTAATGTCTTGCACACAATTCCTTTAGTCACTTGCTCATTTTCATTAGGTTTTTAATTTTGCTGTCATTTTATCACAGTTTCACCAGCCATCTGGCCTGCTAATTTACCTCTGACTTTTAGTACTTTCCTCAAAGTTGCCTCATGTACCTTGAACATAAGTGACTGCATCCTTGTGTCAGGCTTGTTTTTTATTTTTTTGCACCAGGAGTACATTTTTCTTTCTCTTACTGAGCTTTTGTTTATGTAGTTGAAGTCATCAGGAAGAAAACAACCATGTTTTCATAAAACTCCATTGATTTTACAAATAAAAGAGGGAAAATATAAGGCAGAAAGGATAGTAAAGGGTGTGTTTTACTGCAGCTAAAGTTGTAAGTTTACTTTGTAGAAATCAGCATCCAAGGAAGTCCCTTGAAAGTAACTTTAATATTAAATAGAGATAAGCAGTGATTTTAGATCGTGATTTAGATTATCTATTTTAAACATCTATGCAAGCACAAGATAAATATCAACCTACTTCTCTCTGCTGACTGTAGAAATTGTGTAGATTATTTATTGAGCTGAATAAAACTGCATTGGACCAGATGAACCCCAGACTCTGACTCTGTGTTTATCTGGGGATACCAGATTTTATCCATTACTAGTTAGTGTTCAGAGACAAACTGCAGAAATGGATACTGGTTGTGTCAATTTTTTTAAAATCAAGACAATATTTTCAAGGAAAAATTAATTCAAGAAATTCTTTTTGGTATATGTGATTTAGTGATCAGACTACATTACCATAGTAAAACCTTCAGACTTTTATAGTTTTTGAAGTCACTTATTTGTTTCAGAGATGGAAGCTACTCAATGGAATGCCTCAATTTTGGCTTGCTCAAGCTTTGGCTTGCTGAAGCATGTTAGTAATGATTTTAAGAAAGCTAAAAACAGACAGCTTCTGATGATGTTCAGTACTCCTGGAAATTAATCTTCAGCTGAAGCAAACAACAAGCCCATATCCCAATATGTTGTTTGCTTTCATCGACAATGAGGTCTCTGACTGGTTTCCTGGGACCATTTGGACACTTTCACACCAAGGTAATATGGTTCTAGACAATGAATTTCTAGTTACTGCAAGATGATTCCCTTGGGTTTTTTTATTTTTTTTTTTAAAGTAATTCATTTTAATTGCAGATTTTAATCTTCTCTTTTGGAGGAATTAGAAATTGGTGTGTTTCTACAAAGATCAAAGACTACTACCTGTTAGTCTGTAGTGTATGTGTCAGGCCAGATACACAAGTGATAGAATCACAGACTCATAGAACACCAGGCTGGAAAGGACCTCAAGGAACATCTGGTCCAACCTTTCTTGGAAAAAACACAGGCTAGACAAGATGGTCCAGCATCCTGTCCAGCTGAATTTTAGAAGTGTCCAATGTTGCAGAATCCACCACTTCCCTGATGAGATTATTCCAACGACTGATCATGAAATATTGTCCTCCTGTGTCCACTCAGAATCTCCCCACGAGTAACTTGTACCCATTTCCCCTTCTCTTTTCTATGTGACTCCTTGTAAAAAGGGAGTCTCCATCTTCTTTGTAGCCACCATTTAAGTACTGGAATATGGTGACAAGATGTCTCCTAAACCACCTTTTCTCAAGACTGAACGAAACCTGTTCTCTCAGCTTTTCCTCACTTGTCAGGCTTCACAGTCCTTTGATCATCTTCATGGCCCTTCTTTGAACCCTCTCCAGCCTGTCTACATCTTTTTGTATAGTACGGATCAAAACTGAACACAGTATTCCAGGTGTAGCCTGACAAGCACTGAGTAGAGTGGGATAATGACGTCTTTATCTCTGCTGGCGATGCCCTTGACTATGCAACCCACAGCACTATGACTATTTCTGAGCTACATACATATTATGCAGTTCATGTGAAAGTGATGGAAATCAATGAACTAGTACTCTATACAGATTTGTTATTGATATCTGTGGTTCCTGGGACAGAAAATGACAGACGCCACACCTTTAACTGGAGTAGGTCTTGGGAAGCAGGGACAAAGCAAGCCAGGAGGCAGTTGTGAGCTGGCTGAAGTTTTTAGGCCATGTTAGTAGCACTACCATTCAGCATTTGGCTTGGCATTAAAACTTTGCTCCTGAGATGTTACTATGGTTTGAATGCCACTGTATGAACTGGCAAACTCACCTTGGTATTTATCATAAGGATGCAGCTGATGTTCAAAACCTATATTAAGGATCTCAAACTGCATCTTGCACTGTTGCCACTGATGATTGTAACAAGACGTGATGCCATTCACTCCTAACTTTAATATCACTGCCTGCAAAATGTGCTGCTGCTACTGCAAATATTCCTACAAGTGTATACAAGAAATTGTCTCACATACCAGAGGCTGTTTGACTGCTTTCAGATTATATGATGATTAGCAATGTTTGATGGGACAGCTTTTTGTTGTTAAGGTCTTTGAAGCTGGAATTATTTTTATATTGTGAATATCCCATGACCAACATAGATACTTTCATGAGAGCTGTTTCTTCCCAGCAATTTTTGTTACTGCACACTTCTTTTAAAGAAGTCAAAAAGTTATTTGCTTTTTGTGGAATGTTTCAATAGATGATTCAATCACTACATTTAAGTGACACAGGAAAATATAAATAAATCAAACACTAGTGTAATGTAACCCCAGGGGGTAAGAATACTATGTAGTGGAGATAACCTTATATTTATACATCACCAATGAGAATGTCTGTAATATTTCCTTTATTTTTCAAATTTTACTTATTTCTGCAATATTGATGTAGGAACCAGGATTGATACTGTGGTACTGTTGTTCTTTATCAGTATTTGGAAATCATCTAGTCTTCTTTTCACATTAGTTAAGATGTAACAAGAAGGAATTATGAAATTACGCAGTTTCTTTTTAAAATTTGGAAATATTTTTGCTTCCAACACCTGTGAATCATTCAATACAATCCTAAATGAATTTATTTTTTAACTAAGTTTGTATGATTCCAAAGGCTATTTTTCCTTAAGGATAAATTTTCTTAAATGACAGACATACTCCTGCTAGGAAAACAATACAAGTGTGTATTAGACACTATCACTTTAACTAAAACATGTTACTCTTTATACTGTCTTAATTCCACATCTCAGTATTTTGTATATCTTGGTAGCTTTGGATCTGAATTGGCTGTTTGAAAAAAGGAGTTATTGTCTCCGTTTTTTGGGGGGTTGTTATTTGGTTCATTAGTTGTTTTCTTTTGTTTTGTTTTCTTTTTCTTGCTATTCGTGGCTTACTTTGCAGTAGAACTGGGGAAAAGAAATAGGAAGGGGAAAGGAATAGAATATGTGATGATTTGCTGTTTATGTAAAGAAGTATGATACATGGATATCAGAAAGGTGAAATATTACAGAACAGACTTGTGCCTAGTACCTGATTAGTATAAGAGGTCTAACAAGGCTGGCGGCAAGTGTGCAGATGGACCACTAAAAGCTGGATGGCTGCTTCCATCAGGTTGGTGGCTGCTAAATTCCTACATTATAAGTTAAGAGACCTCACTTTTAAAAGTCCATTTATCATGTCTGAAAAATGACAAGGTGATCTGTGCTGCTGACTTACAGTGTTCTCAAAGACCCATTTGGAGATTTACATAAAATAGATTTGTTTGTTTGTTTTTCACTGACATAAACTCCTTCTGATATATTCTTTCTATGGAAGTCTTTAAGCAAGGATGAATGGTACCTGCTTACCTGCTTATAAGAAAGGCCACATTTCTAGATTTATGTCCTTCTTGAAGACGAGGATTGTATGAATCATAAAAAATCAAAAAATGGTAAATAATGCTTATGCTAAGATTCAGTATTTGTTCAGCAATTTAAATACAAATGAGGAAACTGGATAGCCATCTCTAATAATACTGTGGGTTTTGACAAATTTAAAAAAAATATAGGATCTTGTTAAAATTATCTATCTGTTAATAAGGTCTGCTAACTATGAATGAAATGATACTTAGGTTCTTGAACTGACTTGCAGTACTCACATGTCTGACCTTAATTGTGAATGATGTAAAAATACCATTTCAGTGTATTTTCCTAACATTAGGCATCAATTCTACAAATAAACCATGGATATTTCTCATAGAAGTTCTCAATTTGCTTTCTTAACTACAGTTTTATTTCAGTATAAATTTTGTGCTAGCATTTCAATGCCTGCTGAAACAGCTATGTGATTTCAATTTAAGTTCACTGTAGTTTTTCTAAGTACAGTTCAGTAGTCTGAGAATAACATGACTATACCAACGAGAGAATCAGAACGCATCTATCCTGCATGAAAGAAAATATTTTTTTCTTGGGTCTCTATAATTACATTTTCATTTTCAGGCTCATCTCACTGGTTAATAACCAAAACATTGATTTACAAAAAAACCCCAATTTTAAATCACAGTAAAAAATAGTTTTGGATAAAATCATAAAATGAGATGAATGAAATGAAATTAAATGAAACTTTGGAAGTCGCGTTCTTTTAAAACAGCAATTCACCTATTTAAACAGCAGTTCATCTCTTTTTAGGAGTCTCAAAATGATATTTTGAATTTGCATTTCAGTAAGGAGCCATTCATTTAATCAAAACATCAGTTTAGCTACCATTATTTATATTAAATATTTTTATTTTTTTGGAAAAGTCACCTTGAAATTATTTTGGTTAGTTAGCTCATAAGACACTTATATTTCTTGGTGTAGCGGTGGAATGTGATAGCAAAAAATAGTATTATGTTTATACAGCTCTCCAATCCCTCCATGTGCAAGTGGATCTGCTATAGTTAGTATAATTATGTCTGTAGTTATGCTGTCCAAAATTTTTCTGAATAATACTCTTACAGTAACTTACAAATTTGTCAGCTCTATTAGTAACTTCGTCATTTCCCACACTGAAAATTTGATGGTAATTTTAAAATGCAGTGATTTCATGTAATAATTTATGTCTTTTTAAGCATAGCAACAAAATCATATGAAATAATTTGTAATCATTTCATGTGCTTCACTTTGCTATTTTAACATCCTTTTATATACTTCTGTGTGTTATGTTTCTTCTTTTCCTTTCCTAATGAGAGACCATATAAAGTATTGTAGCTTTTATGTTTTTCAACTCTTTCTTTTGCCAATGTTTCATATATATCGATCCAAAAGTTTAATGGTAACGGTATCACATGTTAATATGGCACCCACATCCAGGTCCTTATAAATAAAATCCTCAGATTTGGAAAGACACTTGGAATCACAATAATTTTTGATACCTGAAGTCCAATTGAAAACAAGCGTCCTTAAAGTGTTAAAAAATATCACTGAAATACTTTATCATCCTCTCTATTCCACAATGCTGCCTTGATTCTCAGCTTACATGTTTGGACAGAACTCTGAACTAGAACCCACTCCTGAAACTGAATTATTTATTTTAGCCCCAGATAGGACAACCTACTTGTTTAGTGTGTCAAGATTTTAGTCTTCCTTTTACTTGCAACAGGATTAATTACACTTTGGTACAGCAGGTACAAGCCTAACAGGTAATAAACATTGAACCATTAGTGTAGCCATCCCTATTAGCATCCTTAATAGCTGTTTCACAAGTATTTTTTGCAGTCAGTTATGTTTGGACTCTCAGGTATGAACAGTAAGCGAAGGGTATACCATCAGAGAGATGTTCTGATATTAGATTGTCTGCAGGCAAATAATATCAAAATGCAAGCCTTTACTAGATTCTACAGTAACTTTATGGTTAACTAAGTTTTATTGTTGTCTTTTTCCTGAAATTCAGTGCTCTTCCTATACCACTGATTTCTGTCTCTGTTTTGAAACTAAGACGTATTGCAGACCTGCCTGGATTTCATGCTGTGTTCTACACTTTCTGAAGTGTCCCAAGGCAGATGATAGAGAAAATTTCTTTTTTCCCACATTCCCCATTATGCTGTGCTAAATGTGGCTACTCAGCTGTTTTATTTTTCCCCACCAACGAATCAACTCAGTGTATGTCTTTGGCTCAGTTATGCATGCCAAGACCAGAACCAGGTTGGAGAAGGTTCAGTCACAGCATCCCAAGATGAGCAGTAGAAGAAATGGACTATTAGGATATAGTCTTCCCAGAGCTCTGGAATAGAAAAATTGAAGGTGAAGGAAAACATATCCTAAAAAAATATTGTTACATGACAGAAATAATAATTCCTACAAAAAGGTAAATAATCTTATTTCAGCCACTCTCAGCACTGCTGTAAATTAACAGCAAATCTGTAAACCAAATTGTTTGTTTGGCTAAGGGTAGTTCTGAGGTGGACGTTTGGTGAGGGGGAAGAAGAAAAAAAAAGAAAAGAAAAATTACATTATTGATTTTAAGTAAATGCCTGGGACATTATTTACTGCTACTTTTATTACTGTAATATATAAGAGGTCCATACAAGACTGGTGTATCCCCTGTAACCATGAATGTGACTAGACTAATGCAGCATTGGTGGGTGAGTCCTTGAAACTTGCATATGATTTCTTAAATTTTCCCTTAGTTTGGCAGCTTCAAGGTTTTCTCAACTATTTCAATATTGATAAATGCTCTGTCAAGACACAGTAAATGTCATTTTGGTATTAGCACTGGAAGATCAATCATGACAGGAATGGGCATGCTCTGTGAACAGCATTAACAACAAGAAGTCCAATTCATTTAATTAGTTACTATTTCCCTAAAGCTTTGAATGTGTGAAATGTTCTATAAGCAGTGCAATATTTTATTATCACTTTACACAAGGTTCTAGCTAGGCATAATGAGGGAAATTTGGATTTTCTCACAGGAAATTGGACCAAAACATTGCTGTCAACCAGGAATCCTGGGAATTGAGCAGCTAAAGGGATTAGAAAAACCCTAAGTCTGACAACTTTTACTGTGGAATTATAGATTTATTTTTTAATAGACTTTGGCTCTAAATTCATTAAAATGTTAATACAGGAAACAATTAAGAGCCAGCAGAAGGAATTGGACAAACAAAGACATTAATCACGGGTTCTTCAAAATGAAATATCTCTTTAGAAATTATATGAAATATCATGTGGTTGCGGAGTGTAATCCCAAATTGTTCTCAAATGTATTGCAGAATAACAAAAGTCCAGATGGAAGAAGGCTTGAAGTACTGCATTCATTAGGGCTAGTAAATCATGAGTTCTTTTGAGATGTACTAAATTATGTTGGATCACAGTGTACATTGCATTGTAAACTGAGTCTCTGAGAATATACATCCACAATCATAACTATGAGTTTGGCTACATAAATATTGAAAAATTCAAACCTAGCATGACATTTTCTCCTTTGAAAAGACATAAGTGAAATTTTGTAAACAATAACCCATATTCTTTCTTTTACCCTTCTGATGAAGCTTTTTTAATGAATAATTCACAATATTTTCCACAGAGATAGAGAATGAGGATCATTCATTGGATTGTAACTGCATACATTTCTTTTCTGTAATCAGCTTGGGATACTGAAGCAGAATGATGAAGTTGACTTAGGATCCCCTTTTGTATCATAGATATTAAACAAATCACTTCTACGCAATATCCCAGTTTGTATTCTATGATGGAAAAAAGAAATGTGTTCTGAATTTTCAGTTTGGCTTTACTAAACAATGTCCTTATGTAATTTTACAGAATCAGAGAGACTCAGTCACTGAATCATTTTAGCCAATTTTCATTGATGAATGTGCAATGTATTGTGAACTTTGGTTTTATACTTCAGTGTTTTTATTACTGCAGCAATAAATGATGCAATGTTCTTACACTTCCTTTTTTTTTTTTTTTTTTTTTTGTTTTTGTTTTACTTCTCTAGTCTTAAGGAGTTCCTAAATGATTATTCTAAACTAATCCTCTACCTAGGAAGGAAACAAAGACTGCATTTTTCAGTATTAGTCATAGTCCATCACTACTTTTTTTTTTGTTATTTACATTAAAATAGGACACCTTCCAAAAATAAATCAAAATTATCTTTATTGCTTCCAACTCTCCCAGCAGATACGCAATGTTAACATCAAAGAAAGGATCATGAGTAAGCCATAGTTGCATGATTAATGCTAGCACAAAGGTCTAAAGAAAAAAAGCATAATTTGTCATTTTAGCTTATCTTCAAGAATGCTGACTTGATTTGATTGTTTTAACTTCAATAATTTTCCAGGGGCTTAAGTCTTGAGATGCTGGTATTTTCTCTGAAAACGGGAACAAGCCTACTTATTCCTTATGCATTTTGCAAAATGCACCCTTTATCTATTTCCCTTCCAATACAGCTTTTTATTTCATTGTGCATATATTAGTGTTCTGTTTTGCTGTTTTTGTGTCACTTTACTGCTTTCTTCACCAAACTTAAAGGATTTTATTGTAGGAAATTACCTGCAAGACTCAGCTAAATTATTTCCATTTTTAATTTAAGCTTATTTTACTATAACTTTAAAATTCCAAAATACTGCTTTGTATTTTTTGAGACTGTGTTATTCTATGTTATGGAAAACAGGTGAGATGGATCACCTGAAGAGCTGCTGGGCACATTTGGGACAGGAAGGCTCAACAGACTATACAAATAGCCAAGAGAAAGTGATGGGTCCTACAGTTACAACAGTAAGGTACAGGGATCTTCTAGCTCATGCAGAGAAACAGCAGGGTTGAAGTGAGGTACACAAACGTTTATACTTCTAGGCCAGGGGTCCTCAAACTTCAGCCCGCAGGCTGGATACGGCCCCACAGGGTCCTCAATCCGGCCTGCCCGTATTGACAGAACTCCCCCCCTGCCCCTGGCTGGGGGTTGGGGG